>NC_045959.1:114089762-114302262 GCF_010909765.2 Amblyraja radiata | reverse complement strand
GCTCACCACCAGACTCAGGAACAGCTTCTTCCCCTCTGTTATCAGGCTTCTGAACGGCCCTTCCATAAGCTTGGGTACTGTCCGATTCACCTCTACTCCATTGCGGACATTGGACTTTGTCTGTGGAACTGGTGCGCTACAATGCTGAGAACTATATTCTGCACTTTCTATCTTGTCTGAAATTTGAAGAAGGGACTCGACCCGAAACGTCACCTATTCCTTTCCCCCAGAGATGGTGCCTGAGTTACTCCAGCGTTTTGTGTGCATCTTCTCTCTATCATCCCCTTCGTTCTACCTATTATGAATGAGTGTGACTAGATTGTATTTGTGTTGAGTACTATCCGATCTAGTGTGGATAGCATGCAAAGCAAAAGCTTTCACTGTACCTCAGCACAGATAATAATAAACCCAAGCCTGAAAGCTTTGGCTGTGGGATTGAGGTGGACGAAGGAACAGTAGATGTTGG
This sequence comes from Amblyraja radiata, assembly GCF_010909765.2. NCBI lineage: Eukaryota > Metazoa > Chordata > Chondrichthyes > Rajiformes > Rajidae > Amblyraja > Amblyraja radiata. The sequence continues at coordinate 114,301,796 of NC_045959.1, read as the reverse complement.
TTGAAACCGAAGATAAACACAAAATGCTGTAACCATATAACCATATAACCATATAACAAATACAGCACGGAAACAGGCCATCTCGACCCTTCTAGACCGTGCCGAACACTTATTCTCCCCTAGTCCCATCTACCTGCACTCAGTCCATAACCCTCCATTCCTTTCCCATCCATATAACTATCCAATTTATTTTTAAATGATAAAATCGAACCTGCCTCCAACACCTCCACTGGAAGCTCATTCCACACAGCTACCACTCTCTGAGTAAAGAAGTTCCCCCTCATGTTACCCCTAAACTTCTGTCCCTTAATTCTCAAGTCATGTCCTCTTGTTTGAATCTTCCCTACTCTCGGTGGGAAAAGCTTATCCACGTCAACTCTGTCTATCCCTCTGTAGTAACTCAGCGGGACAGGCAGCGTCTCTGGAGAGAAGAAATGGGTGACGTTTCGGGTCGAGACCTTTCTTCTGAGAATTGTATTCTGGATTGATTTTAAAATTGATTTCAAAATTGATTTCAAAATTCATTTCAGAAGAATGCGCAGTCACGGTGGCGCAGCGGTAGAGTTGCTGCCTTACAGCGAATGCAGCGCCGGAGACCCGGGTTCGATCCCGAATACCATATAACCGTATAACCATATAACAATTACAGCACGGAAACAGGCCATCTCGGCCCTTCTAGTCCGTGCCGAACAACTTTTTTCCCTTAGTCCCATCTGCCTGCATTCATACCATAACCCTCCATTCCCTTCTCATCCATATGCCTATCCAATTTATTTTTAAATGATACCAACGAACCTGCCGCCACCACTTCCACTGGAAGCTCATTCCACACCGCTACCACTCTCTGAGTAAAGAAGTTCCCCCTCATGTTACCCCTAAACTTCTGTCCCTTAATTCTGAAGTCATGTCCTCTTGTTTGAATCTTCCCTATTCTCAAAGGGAAAAGCTTGATCACATCAACTCTGTCTATTCCTCTCATCATTTTAAAGACCTCTATCAAGTCCCCCCCTTAACCTTCTGAGCTCCAGAGAATAAAGACCTAACTTATTTAACCTATCTCTGTAACTTACTTGTTGAAACCCAGGCAACATTCTAGTAAATCTCCTCTGTACTCTCTCTATTTTGTTGACATCCTTCCTATAATTGGGCGACCAAAATTGTACACCAATGCCTTGTACAATTTTAACATTACATCCCAGCTTCTATGCTCAATGCTCTGATTTATAAAGGCTAGCATACCAAAAGCTTTCTTTACCACCCTATCTATATGAGATTCCATATGGGTGCTGTCTGTACGGAGTACGGGTGCTGTCTGTACGGGTGCTGTCTGTACGGAGTTTGTACGTTCTCCCCGTGACCTGCGTAAGTTTTCTCCGAGATCTTCGGTTTCCTCCAACACACCAAAGACGTACAGGTTTGTAGGCGACAAAGGTTCACCTGTATCTCCTCCAACCTCATCTACTGCATCCGCTGCTCTAGATGTCAGCTGATTTACATCGGGGAGACTAAGCGGAGGTTGGGCGATCGTTTCGCCGAACACCTCCGCTCAGTCCGCAATAACCTACCTGAACTCCCGTTGGCTCTGCACTTCAACTCCCCCTCCCATTCCCAATCCGACCTCTCTGTCCTGGGTCTCCACCATTGCCAGAGTGAGCAACACCGGAAATTGGAGGAACAGCACCTCATATTCCGCCTGGGTAGTTTGCGTCCGGATGGCGTGAACATTGAATACTCCCAATTTTGCTAGCCCTTGCTGTCTCCTCCCCTTCCTTAACCCTCAAGCTGTCTCCTCCCATCCCCCCACCCTCGGGCTCCTCCTCCTCCCTTTTTCCTTCCTTCTCCCCCCCACCCCCCATCAGTCTGAAGAAGGGTTTTGGCCCGAAACGTCACCTATTTCCTTCGCTCCATAGATGCTGCTGAACCCGCTGAGTTTCTCCAGCATTTTTGTGTACCAGGTTTGTAGGTTAATTGGCTTGGTATGAATGTAAAACTAGTCCCTAGTGTGTGTAGGATAGTGTTAATGTGTGGGGATCGTTGGTTGGCGCGGACCCGGTGGGCCGAAGGGCCTGTTTCTGTGCTGTATCTCTAAACTATACTAAATTAAACTGTCTATCTTGTCTGAAGTCTGAAGAAGTGTCACGACCCGAAACGTCACCCATTCTTTCTCTCCGAGGATGCTACCTGAGTTACTCCGGCCTTTTGATGCTCTACAATGCTGAGAACTATATTCTGCACTCTCTGCCCCTTTGCTCCATCTATTGTATGTGAATTTGTGTTCATGTATAGTATTAGGTCACAAGGTCATAAGTGATAGGAGTAGAATGAGGCCATTTGGTCCATCAAGTCTACTCCGTCATTCAATCATGGCTGATCTATCTCCCCCTCCAAACTCCATTCTCCTGCCCTCTCCATAACCTCTGACACCCACACCAAACAAAAAATATCTATCTCTGCCTTAAAAATATCCACTGACTTGGCCTTTACAGCCGTCTGTGGCAATGAATTCCACAGATTCACCACCCTCTGACTAAAGATCTGATATCTTTTATATATTTTTTTAGTTTAGAGATGCACCGCGGAAACAGACCCTTCAGCCCACCGGGTCCGCGCCGACCAGCGATCCCCGCACATTAACACCATCCTACACCCACTAGGGACAATTTTTTACATTTACCAAGTCAATTAACCTACAAACCTGTACGTCTTTGGAGTGTGGGAGGAAACTTAAAATTTCAGAGAAAACCCACGCAGGTCACTGGGAGAACATACAAACTCCGTACAGACAGCGCCCGTAGTCAGGATCGAACTCGGTTCTCCAGCGCTGCATTCGCTGTAAGGCAGCAACTCTACCTCTGCGCCACCGTGATCGCCCCATGGTCATGTAATCCATGGACATTCTTGCTATTGAGGGAGTGCAGCGTAGGTTTACAAGGTTAATTCCCGGGATGGTGGGACTGTCATATGCTGAGAGAATGGAGCGGCTGGGCTTGTACACTCTGGAGTTTAGAAGATTGAGAGGGGATCTAATTGAAACATATAGGATTATTAAGGGATTGGACACGCTAGAGGTAGGAAACATGTTCCCGATGTTGGGGGAGTCCAGAACCAGGGGCCACTGTTTAAGAATAAGGGGTAAGCCATTAAGAACGGTGATGAGGAAACACTCTTTCATACAGAGAGTTGTGAGTCTGTGGAATTCTCTGCCTCAGAGGGCGGTGGAGGCCGGTTCTCTGGATACTTTCAAAAGAGAGCTAGATAGGGCTCTCGAATATAGCGGAGTCAGGGGATTATGGGGAGAAGGCAGGAACGGGGTACTGATTGTGGATGATCAGCCATGATCACAATAAACAATAGACAATAGGTGCAGGAGTAGGCCATTTGGCCCTTCGAGCCAGCACCGCCATTCAATGTGATCATGGCTATCTTTAAGAGCCCTATCTAGCTCTCTCTTGAAAGTATCCAGAGGACTGGCCTCCACCGCCCTCTGAGGCAGAAAATTCCACAGACTCGCCACTCTCTGTGAGAAAAAAGTGTTTCCTCGTCTCTGTTCTAAATGGCTTACTCCTTATTCTTAAACTGTGGCCCCTGGTTCTGGACTCCCACAACATCGGGAACATGCTTCCTGCCTCTAGCGTGTCCAAACCCTTAACAATCTTATATGTTTCAATAAGATTCCCTCTCAACCTTCTAAACTCCAGAGTGTACAAGCCCAGCTGCTCCATTCTCTCAGCATATGACAGTCCCGCCATCCCGGGAATTAACCTTGTAAACCTACGCTGCACTCCCTCAATAGCAAGAATGTCCTTCCTCAAGTTAGGGGACCAAAACTGCACACAATACTCCAGGTGTGGTCTCACTAGGGCTCTGTAGAACTGCAGAAGGACCTCTTGGCTCCTATTTTCGATTCCTCTTGTTATAAAGGCCAACAGGCCATTTGCTTTCTTCACTGCCTGCTGTACTTGCATGCTTACTTTCATAGACTGATGAACAAGGACCCCCAGATCCCGTTGTACTTCCCCTTTTCCCAACTTGACGCCATTTAGATAGTAATCTGCCTTCCTGTTTTTGCTACCAAAGTGGATAATCTCACATTTATCCGCATTAAACTTCATCTGCCATGCATCTGCCCACTCCCCCAACCTGTCCAAGTCACCCTGCATTCTCATAGCATCCTCCTCACAGTTCACACTGCCACCCTGCTTTGTGTCATCTGCAAATTTGCTAACGTTACTTTGATCACAGTCTTTCTCCCAGGAGAGAAGGCAGCAGCTTAAGGTGAAAGGGGAAAGAGTTAAGAGAGATATCAGGAGCAACATTATCACTCAGAGAGCTATCCTTATCTGGAATGGACTGCCTGAAGAAACTTAGAAGCGGTTGCAATTTGGATATATGGATAGGAAGGCCAAATGCAGGCAAATGGGACCAGCCCAGTCTGCCAACTTGGTCGGCATGGACAAGGTGGGCCAAAGGGCCTGTTGCTGTGCTGTATATCACCATGACTCGCACATAAACAAGTACTGTGATTGCATACGTACAGTACATATACGATGTGATATGATGCAACTTTATTTATCCTAGGTGGGAAATTGGTGGGCCAACTTTCATTAAACACCACCAAATACATGAAACATGAAATTAAAATGAAGAGTCCAGGATGTCTCCAAAGATTGGGGAGGGGTGTGAGGGGGGGGAGTGGGGGCAGGGAGTCAGTCTACCCCAAGACAGAAGAGTTGTACAGTTTGATAGCCACAGGGAAGAAGGATCTCCTGTGGCGTTCTGTGCTGCATCAACATCTGCTGCACATCTGTACATGTACAATACATTTAGATGGCCATACACATGTACATGCATGTACACATACCTGGTGCACGTGTAGTGAGTTATAGATACCTGCATAGATCTATATGTGCACATGCATGACTGTTTATGTAAATAGCTCCATCATATTGAGTCATAGAACTGTACAGTTCAGATACAGGCCCTTCAGCCCACCTTGTCCATGCTGACCAAGTTGGCATACTGGACCTATCCCATTGCCCTCATTTAACCCATTGCCCTCTAAACCATTCCTATCCACATATGTGTCCCAATGGCTTTCAGCAGTTGCATTGTACCCACGCCTATATCTTCTTTGTATTTCTTTCATTAAACCTGTGACTAATCCTCCAAAGTACCCCAATTGCTGCAAAGTTGGTTGGTTGGTTGGTTAATTGGTTAGTTGGTAGTTGGATATTTGGTTAAGAAGTTTTTAAGAAGGAACTGCAGATGCTGGAAAATCGAAGGTAGACAAAAATGCTGGAGCAACGTTTCAGTTTGAAGAAGGGTTTCGGCCCGAAACGTTGCCTATTTCCTTCGCTCCATAGATGCTGCTGCAAGATAAGATTTGATTAAAGATAGTTTGATGGTCTCCAATGAAGTAGATGTTAGGTCAGGACCCACTCTCTAGATGGTGATGGTTGGTGATGGGATGGTTCAGTAGAAGGTGTTGCGAGTAGATGGGGACATGCCAAACTTCCTGGCTTAGATTATTTTGTTTAGAGGCACAGGGCGGAAACACAGAGTCCCACCGAGTCCGCGCCGACCAGCGATCCCCGCACACTAACGCTACCCTACACACACTAGGGACAACTTACATTTATACCAAGCCAATTAACCTGCAAACCCGCACGTCTTTGGAGTGTGGGAGGAAACCAAAGATCTCGGAGAAAACCCACGCAGGTCACGGGGAGAACGTACAAACTCCGTACAGACAGCGCCCGTAGTCAGGATTGCATCCCGTAAACGGAAGACTCGAGGCCCCCGACCGCGGGAGAACAAAGAAGGGAAGAGATTGAACTTTTTTTTCGCTTTCCGTTTATCTTTGTGACGAGTGTGGAGGAGTCACTCTGGTGGATGTTCATGTTAAAGTGTATCGTGTGTTCTGTTGCTTTTTATTGGTACGACTGTACGGCAAATGAAATTCCTTGTATATTGTAAAACATACTTGGCTAATAAAGTATGATTCTGATTATAATGATTATGATTATGATTATATCACTCGGGAGAGGAACTTGGTAGATCGCAGAAATGAGAAGTAAACGGCTAACTTAGACATACTCGTGGGAACTCGTAGAAACTCGTGAACATACTCGTGGAATATCGTAGAAAACCGTGAGTTTGATTTTTTTCTTTAACTCGGGATAGCTCGTGGGTGAACTCGCACCCTGGGACAGGGCTATAAGTCTTTAAAAGATAAATTATTCACAAAAATCTTTGAATGGTAGAATTAATGAAGCACTTAAGACTCAAATCACAAAGCATTGAAGGAACTCAGCGGGTCAGGCAGCATCTTGAGAGGAAATGGACAATTGACCTTTTTAAATCATAGCCGTTATGCCGTTATTCAATTATACACAAATACAGAGCAGTGATAAAATCAATAATCATCAGTCTGAAGAAGGGTCTCAACCCAAAACGTCACCCATTCCTCCTCTCCAGAGATGCTGCCTGGCCCGCTGAGTTACTCCAGCTTTTTGTGTCTACCTTTAGTAACAAAATCAAGATTGCCATTGGCAGTTTACAATCAAACAGTTATCAGATTAAAATATTACATAGAAACATAGAAACATAGAAAATAGGTGCAGGAGGAGGCCATTCGGCCCTTCGAGCCAGCACCGCCATTCATTGTCATCAAGTTTTTTCTCACGTCAGTCTTATAATGACCTCCCCTTTATTCTAACACTGTGGCCCCATGGTTCTGGATTCGCCCAACATTGGGAACATTTTTCCTGCATCTAGCTTGTCCTGTCCTTTTATAATTTTATATGTTTCTAAACTCCAGTGAATACAAGCCTAGTCTTTTCAATCTTTCCTCATATGACAGTCCCGCCATCCCAGGGATCAATCTCGTGAACCTACGCTGCACTGCCTCAATCACAAGGATGTCCTTCCTCAAATTAAGAATATTGTCAACTTTATCAACAGGCAGTCGACTCGGGCACAACCCTTGACTGCCCGCTTAAGGCATGTGACCTTGGGGTTAGAATCAGTCCAATCCAAAATGTCGTTTGACCACTCGTTCCACAGGTGCTGCCTGACCCGTTGAGTTCTTCCAGCACTTTGAGTTTTGCTCAAGATTCCCCCATCTACAGTCTCTTGTATCTCTCTTAAATCACGAGCGTTTCTTAATTGACGCTATCAAGGAATAAAGGGATATGGGGAGAGAGGATCTTATTGAAACATATAAGATTATTAAGGGTTTGGACAAGCTAGAGGCAGGAAACATGTTCCCGATGTTGGGGGAGTCCAGAACCAGGGGCCACAGTGTAAGAATAAGGAGTAAGCCATTTAGAATGGAGATGAGGAAAAACATTTTCACACAGAGAGTTGTGAGTCCGTGGAATTCTCTGTCTCAGAGGGCGGTGGAGGCCGGTTCTCTGGATGCTTTCAAGAGAGAGTTAGATAGAGCTCTAAGGGATAGCAGAGTTAAGGGATATGGGGAGAGGGCAGGAATGGGGTACTGATTGCGGACGATCAGCCATGATCACATTGAATGACGGCGCTGGCTCGAAGGGCCGAATGGCCTATTCCTGCACCTATTGTTTATTGTCTAAAGCAGGAATAGGGTACTGATTTTTGAATGGTCAGCCATGATCATATTGAATGGCGGTGCTGTCTGGAAGGGCCGAATGGCCTACTCCTGCATCTATTTTCTATCTTACTATGTTTTTATGTTATCGTGAATTAGTGGATCAGTGTTTAAATGCAGTCAAAATTGTTTAATTGTCATCTGTACCGCAATGGAACAATGGTATTCTTACTTGCAGCAGCACAGCAGGCCAGTAGACACAGTACTCGACAGCTAACATTATTAAACAAACAAAAAAAAGTTCAACAAATAAATATATCCAATATTTGTACAAACCAAAGCAAGAGCACGATGTCCCCTGTGCATCCACGACAGTTTGTAGTTTGCTTTGGTTGATGTTTGTCATGGGTCATAGAGTCACACAGCATGCACACAGGCCCTTCGGCCCAACTTGCCCACACCGACCAACATGCCCCATCTACACCAAAGAACCTATAGCAAGCAAGATAGACCACTCCTGCTAAATGCAATGGGCTGACGTGCAGTACGCAACGGAGCGGAACGTGGGCCTTTTTTTCATCCATTTCAGTAACCCGACCCGACCCGACCCGACCCGACCCGACTCGCAGTGTAATCAACGTTGCGGGGGAACAGTTTGTGTTAATAAATTATAATTCTGAAAATGAGGAGAAGATTTTTCCCAAAGAACTTTTATTTTTTCGTGGATGTTTCCGTAACCGGCTTCCGTCTCCGCACTAGTATCCTATGGGATCTTTGGTGTGGAGATGGAACCCCGGTTACGGAAATGGGACCGAAAATTACCCATGAATTTGCCCGTGACCGTACTACGTCCTTTTCGTCGAGTGATCTATCTTGCTCGCTATAGGATCTTTGATATACACCAGTCCCACCTACCTATTTGGCCCCATATCCCTCACAACCTTTCCTATCTATGTACCAGTCCAAATGTTTTAGTATAGTTTTTTTCAGTTTTAGAGATACAGCGCGGAAACAGGTCCTTCGGCCCACCGAGTCCATGCTAACCAGCGATCCCCACATATTAACACTATCCTACACACACACACACACTAGGGACAAGTTACATTTTTATACAAAACCAGTTAACCTACAAACCTGTACACCTTTGGATTGTGGGTGGAAACCGAAGATCTCGGAGAAAACCCACGCAAGTCACGGGGAGAATTTCCAGCCTAGACTGTGTCCCGACCTGAAACGTTGCCAGTCGATTCCCTCCACAGATGCTGCCTGACCCACTGAGATCCTCCAGCACTTTGTGTTTTGCTCAAGATTCCAGCACCCGCAGTTCCTTTTTTTTTTACCTCAAAACAATTTTAATCGATTTTTCACAAAAATGCTATTTGCAATACAAAAAAATCCACCACCACGATAGAAGCAAAACAAATATTCTCAAATTACTTTTTCCCATCCTTACTGAGGATACACTCCACCCCCTGCGATGCCCAGCGGTCTCGGAACAACCTCATAGCGCCCCCATGGTCAGCGCGTAGTCTTTTTCTAGTATCACCCGGGTGTGGACGTGCCCCCGACTCGGGCACATCTGCAGTTCCTGGTGTCTCCAGAATAAATAGATGCATATCAGCGACGCAAGATTGTACCCAGAGCCCTTGGGAAGGTGGCACTCAGCTTCAAACTCTATCTCAACATCTCTTCTCCGCCCTTCCTGCTTTGAAGATGACACATTCCAGATTAAGACCCAGATCACCAAGTTAATCAGGATTTCTAAACAGAGAACAGGCCCATTGCCGCAGTACAAGTTCAACACAGAGCCGCTAAATGATTCCGTGAAAGACCATTTATCTGTATGGGAATAAAATCCTGCAATTAGACCAGCAATTTAAAGGAATTATTTACTCGCGGTGCTGTATCAAAGTTAGATGTTAAAATGCATTTAGTATCACTGGCGTCCAACTCAAAGTGACATGTCAAGGTTAGCCTGAAGTGACCCGATACTCCTCACACCATGTACCTAAACTGGTGTTTCCACTAGTGGGAGAGTCTAGGACTAGAGGTCATAGCCTCAGAATCAAAGGATGTTCCTTTAGGAAGGAGATGAGGAGGAATTTATTTGGTCAGAGGGTGATGAATCTGTGGAATTCTTTGCTACAGAAGGCTGTGGAGGCCAAGTCAATGGAAGTAGTTAAAAATGCTGGCGAAACTCAGTGGGTGAGGCAGCATCTATGGAGCAAAGGAATAATTTCTGCCACACCCGCTGAGTTTCTCCAGCAATTTTGTCTACTTTCGATTTTTCCAACATCTGCACCAAGTCAATGGATAATTTTAAGAAAGAGATAGATAGATTCTTGATTAGTGCGGGCGTCAGGTTATGGGGAGAAGGCAGGAGAATGGGATTCGGAGGGAGAGATAGATCAGCCACGATTGAATGCTGGAGTAGACCTAATGGTCCGAATGGCCTCATCTTGCTCCTATCACTTATGACCTTATGAACTTAGAGCAAGGCGTACCTGGCGTGTGGTGAGTGGCGTGGATAAGGTGAAGCCAGAACCATCGTCACAGTGCGGAAATGCCAAAGTCTGGAGGACACAGATTTAAGCTGAGTGGGGCAATGTTTAAAGGAGGTTCGTGAGGCAAATATATGTACACATGGGGAGGTGAGTCCAACTCGCCGGGGCACAGTGGCGCAGTGGTATAGTCGCTGCCTCACAGCGCCAGAGACCCGGGTTCCATCCTGACTATGGGTCCTGTCTGCGCGGAGTTTGTACGTTCTCCATGTGAACGCGTGGCTTTCCTCCCACACTCCAAAGACGTACAGGTTTGCAGGTGAATTGACTCCGGCAAGTTGTAAAGTTTAAGAAGGAACTGCAGATGCTGGAAAAATCGAAGGTAGACAAAAATGCTGGAGAAACTCAGTGGGTGAGGCAGCATCTATGGAGCGAAGAAATAGGTGACGTTTCGGGTCAATAGACAATAGACAATAGACAATAGGTGCAGGAGTAGGCCATTTGGCCCTTCGAGCCAGCACCGCCATTCAATGTGATCATGGCTGATCATCCCCAATCAGTACCCCGTTCCTGCCTTCTCCCCATATCCCCTGACTCTGCTACCTTTAAGAGCCCTATCTCTCTTGAAAGTATCCAGAGAACCTGCCTCCACCGCCCTCTGAGGCAGAGAATTCCACAGACTCACCACTCTCTGTGAGGAAAAGTGTTTCCTCGTCTCCGTTCTAAATGGCTTACTCCTTATTCTTAAACTGTGGCCCCTGGTTCTGGACTCCCCCAACATCGGGAACATATTTCCTGCCTCTAGTGTGTCCAAGCCCTTAACAATCTTATATGTTTCAATAAGATATCCTCTCATCCTTCTAAACTCCAGAGTGTACAAGACCAGCCGCTCCATTCTCCCAGCATATGACAGTCCCGCCATCCCGGGAATTAACCTTGTAAACCTACGCTGCACTCCCTCAATAGCAAGAATGTCCTTCCTCAAATTAGGATCTGAAGAAGGGTCTTGACATAGATGCTGCCTCACCCGCTGAGTTTCCCCAGAATTTTTGTCTACCTTCGGCAAGTTGTAAATTTATTCCGTGCACCGAGGTACAGTGAAAGGCTTTTTGGTTTGCGTGCTGTTTCCAGTCAGAGCAATGGCTGTACTTGAGAACAATCGAGCCGTCCACAGTGAACAGATGCAGGATAAAGGGAATTATGTTTAGTGCAAGATAAAGTCGGAATTAATGATAGAATTAAAGAAAGAAACATAGCAAATAGGTGCAGTTGTAAGCCATTCAGCCCTTCGAGCCATTCAATATGATCATGGCTGATCATCCAGAAATAAAGAGGAAGAAGATGAGACTTTATTGCCTTCCATCACAGTGAGAAATGTAGGGAATCCACTGTGGTGGATGTTTATCTTAACTTTTATGTAGTTGTGTGTCTTGTTGCTTTTTTTTCAGCATGGCTGTATGGTAATTCGTATATCATTGTACCTTAATTGGTACACGTAACAATAAACTGACCTTGAAAGCGTGAAATCTTGAAACCTTAAATCAGTGCCCCGTTCCTTCTTTGTCCCCATGTCCCTTGATTTTGATAGCCCTAAGAGCTAAATCTAGCTCTCTCTTGAAAACATCCAGTGAATTAGCCTCCACTGCCTTCTGTGGCGGAGAATTCCACAGGTTTACAAATTCTCTGAGTGAAAAAGATAGTCCGAAGGTCCCCAATGAGGCAGATGGTATTGCAGGACAGGATGGTTCCGTTTCTTCTATGGATCTGACGTTTATTCTGCTCCCCTTCCACCCAACTGGCCTCTCTCTCCTTGTATCTCAGATACAGGAAAGATATTGTTGAGCTTGATGACATTGAGTTCAGAGAGGATTTATGAGGATGTTGCCAGGACTAGAGGGTCTGAGCTATCGTGAAAGGATGAGTAGGCTGGGTCTCTATTCCTTGGAGCGCAGGAGGATGAGGGGTGATCTTATAGATGTGTACAAAATCATGAGAGGAATAGATCGGGTAGAGTCTTTTACCCAGAGTAGGGGAATCGAGGACCAGAGGACATAGGTTCAAGGTGAAGGGGAAAGGATTTAATAGGAATCTGAGGGGTATCTCTTTCACACAAAGGGTGGTGGGTGTATGGAACAAGCTGCCAGAGGAGGTAGTTGAGGCTGGGACAATCGCAGCATTTAAGACACAGTTAGACAGGTACATGGATAGGACAGGTTTGGAGGAATATGGACCAAGGGCAGGCAAGTGGGATTGGTGTAGCTGGGACATGTTGGCCGGTATGGGCAAGTATGGGCAAGTTGGGCCTAAGGGCCTGTTTCAGCGCTGGCGCACAATTTAGTTCACATTCTTTTTTCCCCCTCTTCTTTCTATATTGTCGCGATCTGGAATTTATTTTCTCTGTAAAGGGGCGATCATGTTTTGACAAACAGGTTCGACAGTCCCTAAAATGACAACAGTGCCATCACTCGCATTCCATGTCAGTAAGTGAGCTGGTGTGTGTTTCGGAGTTTCCATTCAGTTGCGAGCCTCTCCCATTCACCGCTGCATTCGATCTTGTTCTTCCTCACTGATTCTCTCTCTCTCTCTCTCTCCCTCTCTCTCTCTCGCTCTCTCTTCCTTCCCTCCGAGCCTGCCAGGGGGAAATTAAGAATAAAGGACGATTAGCAACACATTGCAACTTTTGCTAAACTGTGTCGAGCCCTGAGAAAGACAAAAACCTTATCTCCTGAACGGGCGGCCATGGCGGTAGAGTTGCTGCCTTACAGCGCTTGCAGCGCCAGAGACCCGGGTTCCATCCCAACTACGGGTGCTGTCTGTACGGAGTTTGTACATTCTCCCCAGGTTTTCTCCGAGATCTTCGGTTTCCTCCCACACTCCAAAGGCGTACAGGTTTCTCGGGGTTCATTGGCTTGGTGTAAGTGTAAATTGTCCATGGTGTGTGTAGGATGGTGTTAACGGGCGGGGGTCGCTGGTCGGCGCGGACCCGGTGGGCCGAAGGGCCTGTTTCCGCGCTGTATCTCTAAACCCAAAAAAAAGATCAGATAAAAGATACCAGATCTTTAGTCATAAAGGTGGTAAATATGTGGAATTATTTGCTAACACTGTCAAATACTCGGCATTAGAGCCATTTTGTGGAGGTTAGATCACGCTGGTGACCGCTTCCAGGTTTTCTAGAGATACAGCATAGAAACAGGCTCTTCAGTCCACTGATTCCATGCCAACCATCGATCACCCGTACACTGGTTCTACCTGTCTAAGTGTCTTCTGTGTTGTTATAGTCCCAGCCTCAACTACCTCATCTGGCAGCTCGTTCCATACACCCACCACCCTCTGTGTGTAAAGGTTGCCCCTCAGATTCCTATTAAATCTTTCCCCTCTCACCTTAAACCCAAGTCCTCTGGTTCTTGATTCCCTGACTGGTAAAAAGATTATAGAAACATAGAAATATGACAGAAATATTTCAAATGTCATTAGAAACGGGAATAGTCCCCGAGGATTGGCGTACTGCGCATGTTGTTCCATTGTTTAAAAAGGGTTCTAAGAGTAAACCTAGCAATTATAGACCTGTTAGTTTGACTTCAGTGGTGGGCAAATTAATGGAAAAGATACTTAAAGATAATATATATAAGCATCTGGATAAACAGGGTCTGATTAGGAACAGTCAACATGGATTTGTGCCTGGAAGGTCATGTTTGACTAATCTTCTTGAATTTTTTGAAGAGGTTACTAGGGAAATTGACGAGGGTAAAGCAGTGGATGTTGTCTATATGGACTTTAGTAAGGCCTTTGACAAGGTTCCTCATGGAAGGTTGGTTAAGAAGGTTAAACTGTTGGGTATAAATGCAGGAATAGCAAGATGGATTCAGCAGTGGCTGAATGGGAGAAGCCAGAGGGTAATGGTGGATGGCTGTTTGTCGGGTTGGAGGCAGGTGACTAGTGGGGTGCCTTAGGGATCTGTGTTGGGTCCTTTGTTGTTTGTCATGTACATCAATGATCTGGATGAAGGTGTGGTAAATTGGATTAGTAAGTATGCAGATGATACCAAGATAGGGGGTGTTGTGGATAATGAAGAGGATTTCCAAAGTCTACAGAGTGATTTAGGCCATTTGGAAAAATGGGCTGAAAGATGGCAGATGGAGTTTAATGCTGATAAATGTGAGGTGTTACACCTTGGCAGGACAAATCAAAATAGGACGTACATGATAAATGGTAGGGAATTGAAGAATACAGTTGAACAGAGGGATCTGGGAATAACCGTGCATAGTTCCTTGAAGGAGGAATCTCATATAGATAGGGTGGTAAAGAAAGCTTTTGGTATGCTAGCCTTTATAAATCAGAGCATTGAGTATAGAAGCTGGGATGTAATGTTAAAATTGTACAAGGCATTGGTGAGACCAAATCTGGAGTATGGTGTACAATTTTGGTCGCCCAATTATAGGAAGGATGTCAACAAAATAGAGAGAGTACAGAGGAGATTTACTAGAATGTTGCCTGGGTTTCAACAACTAAGTTACAGAGATAGGTTGAATAAGTTAGGTCTTTATTCTCTGGAGCGCAGAAGGTTAAGGGGGGACTTGATAGAGGTCTTTAAAATGATGAGAGGGATAGACAGAGTTGATGTGATCAAGCTTTTCCCTTTGAGAATAGGGAAGATTCAAACAAGAGGACACGACTTCAGAATTAAGGGACAGAAGTTTAGGGGTAACATGAGGGGGAACTTCTTTACTCAGAGAGTGGTAGCGGTGTGGAATGGGCTTCCAGTGGAAGTGGTGGCGGCAGGTTCGTTGGTATCATTTAAGAATAAATTGGATAGGCATATGGATGAGAAGGGAATGGAGGGTTATGGTATGAGTGCAGGCAGGTGGGACTAAGGGAAAAAAATTGTTCGGCGCGGACTTGTAGGGCCGAGATGGCCTGTTTCCGTGCTGTAATTGTTATATGGTTATATGGTTATATGGTTAAACATAGAAAATAGGTGCAGGAGTAGGCCATTCGGCCCTTCGAGCCTGCACCGCCATTCGATATGATCATGGCTGATCATCCAACTCAGTATCCCATCCCTGCCTTCTCTCCATACCCCCTGATCCCTTTAGCCACAAGGGCCACATCTAACTCCCTCTTAAATATAGCCAATGAACTGGCCTCAACTACCTTCTGTGGCAGAGAATTCCACAGATTCACCGTGTAAAAAATGATTTTCTCATCTCGGTCCTAAAAGACTTCCCTCTTATCCTTAAACTGTGACCCCTAGTTCTGGACTTCCCCAACATCGGGAATAATCTTCCTGCATCTAGCCTGTTCAACCCCTTAGGAATTTTGTAAGTTCTATAAGATCCCCCCTCAATCTTCTGAATTCCAGCGTGTACAAGCCGAGTCTATCCAATCTTTCTTCATATGAAAGTCCTGCCATCCCAGGAATCAGTCTGGTGAACCTTCTCTGTACTCCCTCTATACATTCACCCTATCTATTCCCCTCATGATTTTGTACATTTCTCCAAGATCACACATAAAAGTCTCATCCTGGCCACTCCCTCTTCTCCCCTCTCCCATCGGGCAAGAGGTACAGAAGTGTGAAAACGCACACCTCCAGATTCAGGGACAGTTTCTTCCCAGCTGTTATCAGGCAACTGAACCATCCTACCACAACCAGAGAGCGGTCCTGAACTACTATCCACTACAATCCACATAATTTGATAACCTTCGGACTATCTTTAATCGGACTTTGCTGGCTTTACCTTGCACTAAACGTTATTCCCTTATCATGTATCTGTACACTGTAAATGGCTCGATTGTAATCATGTATTGTCTTTCCGCTGACTGGTTAGTACGCAAGCTTTTCACTGTACCTCGCTAAACTGAACTAAATTCATATGAAATAGGAGTACAATTAGGCCATTTGGCCCATCAAGTCTACTCCGCCATTCATTCATGGCTGATCTATCTCTCCCTCCTGTCTTTCTCCTGTCTTCTCCCCATAACCTCTGACGCCCGTACTAATCAAGAATCTATCTCTCTGCCTTAAAAATATCCACTGACTTGGCCTCCACAGCGTCTGTGGTAAAGAATTTCACAGATTCACCACCCTCTGACTAAAGAAATTCCTCCTCATCTCCTTCCTAAAAGAACGTCCTTTATTTCTGAGGCTGTGACTTCTAGTCCTAGACTCTCCCACTAGTGGAAACATCCTCCTAACATCCACTCTATCCAGGCCTTTCACTATTCTGTACATTTCAATGAGGTTCCCCCCTCATTCTTCTAAACTCCAGTGAGTACAGGCCCGGTGCCGTCAAACGCTCGTTGTAGGTTAACCCGCTCATTCCTGGGATCGTTCTCGTAAACCTCCTCTGGACCCTCTCCAGAGCCAGCACATCCTTCCTCAGATACGGTGCCCAAAATTGCTCACAACATTCCAAATGCGGCCTGACCAGCGCCTTGAAGACCCTTAGCATTACATCCCCGAACTGAACTGAACCCAGTCCCCTGCGCTCCAAGGAATAGAGTCCCAGCCTGCCCATCGAATATAGGAGCAAAGAGGTCTTTCTGCAGTTGTACAGGGCCCTAGTGAGACCACACCTGGAGAATTGTGTGCAGTTTTGGTCCCTAATTTGAGGAAGGACATTTTTGTTATTGAGGGAGTGCAGCGTAGGTTTACAAAGTTAATTCCCGGGATGGTGGGACTGTCATATGCTGAGAGAATGGAGCAGCTGGGCTTGTACACTCTGGAGTTTAGAAGGATGAGAGGGCATCTCATTGAAACATATAAGATTGTTAAGGGCTTGGACACACTAGAGGCAGGAAACATGTTCCCGATGTTGGGGGAGTCCAGAACCAGGGGCCAAAGTTTAAGAATAAGGAGTAAGCCATTTAGAACGGAGGCGAGGAAACACTTTTTCTCACAGAGTGGTGAGTCTGTGGAATTCTCTGCCTCAGAGGTGGAGGCAGGTTCTCTGGATGCTTTCAAGAGAGAGCTAGATAGGGCTCTTAAAAAAAGCGGAGTCAGGGGATATGGGGAGAAGGCAGGAACGGGGTACTGATTGGGGATGATCAGCCATGATCACATAGAATGGCGGTGCTGGCTCGAAGGGTCGAATGGCCTACTCCTGAACTTATTGTCTAGTGAATAGAGTTCCAGCCTGCCTAACCTCTCCCTGTAGCTCAGGCCCTTGAGTCCTGGCAGCATCCTTGTAAATCCTCTCTGCGGAACTGAAGGAGTTAGCGTGTCGCGGTCGACAGTATTTCTGGCCGGCTTTCATCGATGCAGGTAAACCTGGAGTTTGTGTTTTTTCAGCTTCTTCCGACAGTTTCATCCTCGCGATTTTTTCCACCCGACTGTAAAATGATACATAAACTTTCAAAACTCTTTATTTGAAGACATTTCTCATTTACACTGGAATCACCTATCAGCCCTGACAGCTAATCACAATCATGTTACATGATATTTTCATTCACGCTGCCATCCAACTTAAAGAGGTAGTGGGAGTTAGTTAGGATTGGCCATTGCAAGACCTGGAGCAGAGATGCAATCCTTTATTAAGAAGAGTTTCCACTGAATTTAAATGTGATTTGTTCTGGCATCGTGGCCGAACCAGCACCTCCCTGTCACTTCAGCCAAAGGTAGACAAAAAATACTGGAGAAACTCAGCGGGTGAGGCAGCATCTATGGAAGGGAGGAGTATAGAAGTTGGGATGTAATGTTAAATTTGTACAAGGCATTGGTGAGGCCAATTCTGGAGTATGGTGTACAATTTTGGTCGCCTAATTATAGGAAGGATGTCAACAAAATAGAGAGAGTACAGCGGAGATTTACTAGAATGTTGCCTGGGTTTCAACAACTAAGTTACAGAGATAGGTTGAACAAGTTAGGGCTTTATTCTTTGGAGCGCAGAAGGTTAAGGGGGGACTTGATAGAGGTTTTTAAAATGATGAGAGGGATAGACAGAGTTGACGTGGAAAAGCTTTTCCCACTGAGAGTAGGGAAGATTCAAACAAGGGGACATGACTTGAGAATTAAGGGACTGAAGTTTAGGGGTAACATGAGGGGGAACTTCTTTACTCAGAGAGTGGTAGCTGTGTGGAATGAGCTTCCAGTGAAGGTGGTGGAGGCAGGTTCGTTTTTATCATTTAAAAATAAATTGGATAGTTATATGGATGGGAAAGGAATGGAGGGTTATGGTCTGAGCGCAGGTATATGGGACTAGGGGAGACTATGTGTTCGGCACGGACTAGAGGGGTCGAGATGGCCTGTTTCCGTGCTGTAATTGTTATATTATATGGTGATGTTTCGGGTCGAGACCCTGCTTCAAACTGACGTCGGAGTCGGGAGAAGGGTCTTGACCCGAAACGTCGCCAATTCCTTCGCTCCATAGAGGCTGCCTCACCTGCTGAGTTTCTCCAGCATTTTTTGTCTACCTTCGATTTTCCAGCATCCGCAGTTCTTTCTTAAGCAAAGGGCTGGCTTTTGAATGAGGATTCTGTACAGCAATTTATGTACAAGATCATGCGAGCAATAGATCGGGTATACACAAGTCTATTGCCAGGGAAGGGGCATCGAGAACCAGAGGACATGGGTTTAAGGTGAGGGGGGAAAGATTTAATAGGTACCTGAGCGGTGACTTTTATTACAGAAAGGGTGGTATGGAACGATCTGCCGGGAACCTTCGCCGAGGATCGCCAGCGTTGGAGCTCCGCCCAGCTCGGGCCTGTGGACTTCGGTAGGAAGCGGCCGATTCGGAACTCCAGGCCGCTGAGAGTCTTTCGTTCTGACGCCAGAGTTCCATCATCCCGGCAAGAGGGCCTGAAACATCGGGCCACCGTTAGCGGCGACTGCGGAGGCCTCAATAGGTCCCGACCATGGGTGAACATCAAGGAAGTGGACTGGACTTTGTTGCCTTCCCTCACAGTGGGAAACTTTGATCCCACCGTGGGGGATGTTTTTATGTTTTATGTTAATTCTATAGTGTTGTGTTTATCTTATTTGTGTGCTGCTTGGTAACTCAAATTTCACTGCACTGAGGCAGGTATTATCTTAATGTTTAAGAAACATTTGGACAGGTACATGCATAGGATAGGTTTGGAGGGATATTTGCCAAGCATGCGTAGTTGGGACTAGTGTAGATGGGGCATATTTGTTGGAGTGGGCAAGTTGGACCGAAGGGCCTGTTTCCATGCTGTATGACTCTACGACTCTAAGACTCTATACACAGCCTTTAGAATAAGCCGCATAGAGTTATATAACACGGAAACAGACCCTTCGTCCTCATTCATCCATGCTGATCAACGTGCCCATCCAAGCATATCCCACTTGGCCCTCTCCCTCTAAAGCAGTCCGATGAAAGGTTCTGATACAAAACATCATCTATCCATGTTCTCCAAAGATGCTGCCTGACCTGCTGAGTTTCCCCAGCACTCTGTGTCTTCCCTCTAAACCTTTCCTGTCAAAGTCCCTATTCGAATGTCTTTTGAAGATATTCACAAAATGCTGGAGTAACTCAGCGGGACAGGCAGCATCTCTGGAGAGAAGGAATGGGTGACGTTTTGGGTCGGGAACCTTCTTCAGGCAAGGGTCTGGACCCGAAATGTCTCCCATCCCTTCTCTCCAGAGACGCTGCTTGTCCCGCTGAGTTACTCCAGCTTTTTGTGTCTGTCTTCGGATTAAACCAGCATCTGCAGTTCCTTCTTACATAGAACAGTACGGCACAGGTACAGGCCCTTCAGCCCACAATGTCCATGCCGAACATGTTACCAAGTTACTCCTAATGTCCGTTGCCAGCATGTGATCCATATCGCTCCATTCAATGCTTAACCATGTGTTTACCTAAAAGCATCTTAAACGCCACGATCATATCAGCCTCCACCACCACCCCTGGCAGCACGATCCCGACACCCACCAGCCTCTGTTAATAGACAATAGACAATAGGTGCAGGAGTTGGCCATTCGGCCCTTCGAGTCAGCACCGCCATTCAATGTGATCATGGCTGATCATCCCCAATCAGTACCCCGTTCCTGCCTTCTCCCCATATCCCCTAACTCTGCTATTTTTAAGCCCTATCTAGCTCTCTCTTGAAAGCATCCAGAGAACCGGCCTCCACCGCCCTCTGAGGCAGAGAAATCCACAGACTCACAACTCTCTGTGAGAAAAAGTGTTTCCTCGTCTCCGTTCTAAATGGCTTACCCCTTATTCTTAAACTGTGGCCCCTGGGTTCTGGACTCCCCCAACATCGGAAACATGTTTCCTGCCTCTAGTGTGTCCAAGCCCTTAACAATCTTATATGTTTCAATGAGATGCCCTCTCATCCTTCTAAACTCCATAGTGTACAAGCCCAGCCGCTCCATTCTCTCAGCGTATGACAGTCCCGCCATCCCGGGAATTAACCTGGTAAACCTACGCTGTTAAAGAAACGTGCCCTGCACACCCTCTCCAAACTTTTCCCATCTCACCTTAAAACTACGCCCTCTAGTCCTTGACATCTCAACTGTCTAGGTGGTGTTCATCCAGGTGGGCGCCAACAAGAAGAAAGTCTGCCACTACTATGACAGTCTGTAGAAGGGTCTCGACCCGAAACGTCACCCATCCCTTCTCTCCAGAGATGCTGCCTGTCCCGCTGAGTTACTCCAGCATTTTGTGCCTGTGTAAACCAGCATCTGCAGTTCCTTCTGACACATATGAGTAGCGGATCCACCAGCTTGCATGTGGCCTACTGTTGGAAACCATTTTACCCTTGCTCACCATTCCCATACTCCACTGTCAGAGTGAAGCTACATACCTCTTTCAGATGTTGACATCATTGAACTGAATGCCCCGCACATTAACACTAGCCTACGCACACTAGGGACAATTTTACACATACACCAAGCCAATTACCCTACAAACCTGCACCTCTTTGGAGTGTGGGAGGAAACCAAAGATCTCGGAGAAAACCCGCGCAGGTCACGGGGAGAACGTACAAACTCCGTACAGACAACACCCGTAGTCGGGATCGAACCCGGGTCAAGCGCTGTGAGGCGGCAACTCTACCGCTGCGCCACCGTGACTGCCCTATAATTTATTATTTTCACTAAGTAGTGTATAATTGCATGTGTGACAATAATAGCCCTGTCCCACGGTACAAGTTCATTCCAAGGGCTCTCCTGAATTTTTTTTTTTTTAAACTCATGGTAAGCACGGAGAATGAACGTAGCGGGTACGTCGGAGCTCGGGGACGTCTCTTAGCGGCTCGTAACGCTAACGGCAGGTACTCGGGAAGACTCGCTAACGGCAAGTAAACACGGGAAGACTCGTGATGATTTTTCAGCATGTTGAAAAAATGGTGAAAAATCTCCACGAGAGCCCCGAGTACCGACGAGTGGCCATTACCGTAAATCTCCGAGTTCGAATCAGGGCAAACTCAGGAGAGCTCTTGGAATGAACTCGTACCGTGGGACAGGGCTTTTACTATCCAGGGAACTATGCCTATCATAGTATTATATACTTCAATCTGGTCTGCCCTTAACCTCCCACGCTCTCGAGAAGACAGTCAACGTCTGTCCAGCCTCTCTTGATAGGAGTGTCCCTCTAATCAATACAAGAAATATTGCATTCATTTGCCATCCTAGAATGAAACTCAGATGTATCTTTCCTTTGGATCTAACCCTTGAAGCGTTTGGCCAAGGGGTATTTAACACCGCTATTAGGTGAAGAGGAAGGAATGTCCATCATTGACATTCCTCGATATAGGTTAACCAAACTACAGCAGCAAAGAAGGTTACATAAAGTTCACTGGTTCACTCAATTACTCAGTTTGATCCTCAAAACCTGCTCACAAGCATCGGGAAAACTTAAAAACAACTTTACAGATAATGTGGACAAAAATGCTGGAGAAACTCAGCGGGTGAGGCAGCATCTCAGGAATAGGTGACGTTTCTGGTCAGGATGTTTTAAAAAAAATGTTTTCATCTTATGATAACCTGGTGGGATCCACGTGACGTGAGTGAAAACTATAGAGCGCTCTCCGAAACCAGGGCTACGGAGGAAGAAGTACGTCATACTCCAAATCACAAATAGTACACGTTTTTTAAAAATTACAAAGTGCCGGAGGAACTCTGCGGGTCAGGCAGCATCTGTGTGGGGGGGGCATGGATAGGTGATGTTTCGGGGCAGGACCCTTCTTCAAACTGATTGTAGTGGGGGGGTGGGGGGGGGGGGGGGGTGAAGGATGAAAGAGAGCTAGATGCGGGAAACAGTCTGAAGAGGGGTCTCGACCCGAAACGTCACTGATTCCTTCACTCCAGAGAAGTTGCCTGTCTCGCTGAGTTACTCCAGCATTTTGTGTCTGTCGAAAGCCCAGCAAGTGATAAGTGGACTGGTTGTTGAGGCCTCCCCTCCATTGTCAGAGTGAGGCCAAATGCAAATTGGAGGAACAGCATCTCATATTTCGTTTGGGCAGCTTACACCCCAGTGGTATTATTTTGATTTCTCTTACTTCAAGTAACCCTTGCATCCCCCCTCTCCCCATCCCCTCCCCCACCCGTCATAACAGCTTCAAAGTTGTCTTGTTGAGTCTCATTGTCTGTAACTCATTTTCCCCTAGCACACAGCTAACAATGGCCTGTTTCCTTTGCCATCGTCAATTTTTTACACATCTTTCATTCATTTGTTCTATATCTCTCTGCACCACAGTCTATATCTCTCGTTTCCCTTTTCCCCCCGACTCTCAGTCTGAAGAAGGGTCTCGATCCAAAACCACAATTGGGCCTTTCTGACTGCTGGAAGCTTAACCATCCTTGCAAAACTGAAAGTGTCCAGTAATCAACGTGTTCCAAGTTTACTGGAGGTTCCATAGATCATTTGCATCATGACTATCACAAGGTTTTGGAGTAGAATTCGGCCCTTCAGCCCATCCAGCCCACCCCGCCATTCTATCATGGCCGATCTCTGCCTCCTAATCCCATTCTCCTGCCTTCTCCCCATAACACTCGGCACCCGTTCTAATGAAGAAGGTGTCTATCTCTGCCTTAAAAAATATCCTTGGACCAAAGGAGGTTACAAACATTAGTGACCACTGCCTCCCCAACATCGAAGGGATCTACAGGAGTCGCTGCCTCAAAAAGGCCGCCAGCATCATCAGAGACCCACACCACCCTGGCCATGCCCTCATTTCACCCCTGCCATCGGGAAGAAGGTACAGGAGCCCGAAAACCATGACCACCAGGTTCAGCAACCATCACGCTGTTGAACACCATACACCTACGTCAGTTGATGTCTCGACCTGAAACGTCACCCATTCTTTCTCAGCAGAGATGCTGCCTGAGTTACTCCAGCATTTTGTGCCTATCTAAGTGATGGGTGGGATGGATACGGGTTACGAGAGGGTTGATTGGCAGATGGTTGGGAAAAAGCCAGAGATGAAAAGGGCGTAAAAGGTGTCAGGGAAGAGGAGTGGAATGTAAAGCCGGAGGGGGAGAAGTGGGTGGAAGAGGAGGAGGCGCAGGGGTGGGGGTGGGTGAAAAGTGTAAGCTAGTGGGAATGCACACCAGGGTGGGGCACAGGGAAGTTGGGGTCAGAGGGGGTTCTTATTGACAATTGGAGAATACAACGTTCATACCGTTAGTTTAGTTTCGTTCAAGAGTTAAGAGTGTTCTATTGTCATATGTCCCGGATAGGACAATGACATTCTTACTTGCTGCAGCACAACACAATATGTGAATATGTAAACATTGTATATAACGGGGGAAGAGAACAAAAAAGACAAAGTTCATTAAATAACAAATATAACGCAATAATAATATAGTAATAATAATATAGTGGTTTTGAGATACAACGGGGAAACAGACACTTCGGCTCACCGAGTCCGCGCCCACCAGCGATCCCTGCACATCAACACTGTCTTACACAAACTAGGGTCAATTACACTTATAACAAGCCATTTAACCGACAAACCTGTACGTGTTTGGAGTGTGGGAGGAATCCGAAGATCTCGGAGAAAACCCACGCAGGTCACGGGGAGAACGTACAAACTCCGTACAGACAGCACCCGTAGTCGGTATCGAACCTGGGTCTCTGGCGCTGTGAGCTACCCTAACGGAATATTAGTTAGATAGAGCTCTGGGGGCTAGCGGAATCAAGGGATATGGGGAGAAGGGTTACTGATTGTGGGATGATCAGCCATGATCACAATGAATGGCAGTGCTGGCTCGAAGGGCCAAATGGCCTCCTCCTGCACCTATTGTCTATGTTTCTATGCTTCTATGAGGTGGTGTTCCTCTAGTTTGCACTCGCCTCACAATGGAGGTAGATATTTATTTACTTTAGTTTAAAGATACAACACAGGAAACAGGCCCTTCAGCCCACCGTGTCCGCATCGACCATCAATCACCCGTTCACACGAGTTCTATCTTGATCCCACCTTCTCATCCACTCCCTACTTCTTCTTTGGCCCCCTTCAGTCATGGCTGACCATGGGTGTCTCCAGGGTTGGAGGACACCTGTGCGTGACTTTGTTTAACGTGGGGAGACTGGTGCACAGACAGCCACCCCGCGGTCCTTGACAGATCTGGGTCAGGATCCAGTGGCATGGAGTCCAAGATGACCGGACACCCTTTTCTGCTGCAGCCTTCATCCGCCTTCCCAGCCGTTATGACGCTCCACTAAGGTCAGCCATCGTCCTCCGCCTGTTCCACCGTTGAGGTCTTGGTTGGATTGCCCTTTGTCAGTCCTCCCCCCTCGACCTTACCACCATGGGAGGCCCTACCAGGAGCATAGCTCCAGACGGCATCGCTCTCAGGATCTCAGGTCCACACAAGCTTCTCCACCACGACAAGGTGACAATCCCTACACACTAGGGACAATTCACGGAGGCCAATTAACCTACAACTTGCTTATTTCCTTCCATATTGCAAACAATCTATGCGATATGGGAGGAAACCGGAGCACCCGGTGAAAACCCACACGGTCACAGGGAGAACGTGCAAACTCCACACACATACACAGACAGTTCCCGAGGTCAGGATCGAACCCTGGTTGTCTGGCGCTGTGAGGCAGCAGCTCTGTGAGTTGCACCATTGTGGGCCTGTCATTCTTGTGCTGGTTCCTTAAAAGACCTTTACAATGTAACCCTCTCTGGCTCATCTTTTCCCCGTTGCTGCAGAAATTCCTCCTTCAGTTGTTGGTCTCAAATTTCCTTCTTAAATTTACTCCTGAATCTGCATTTCAAAAACCACAACAAATATCTATCAAATGGTTCCTTTCATCTCTGTGTGTTGTTTGTCACAACACATTCAGTGAGTACAGGTGACAACGCCTCCTCCGTGATAATTCGCAGCACAGTGGCCCGCAAGTCTACCTTCTCAGTCCCCTACTATCCTACCATGCCATACCATACGTTAGAACTTTATTCATCCCCGGAGGGGAATTGGTCTGCCGACAGTCACAACACACAACTAGGTACACGAAAACTTAAAACAAAAAGAAAAAGACAAGCGACTGTTGGCTGGCTGCCGTGATCACAGCGCCTTCACCGGAACAAGCGAGCAAACAAACAAACGAACGCAGGCTTATCCCCTGGGCAGAGGATTCTAAAACTAGAGTGTGTGTTTCCCTACCCACATTGGGTCCCCCTTTGTTCTCCCACCGTCCCTCACAGCGGTCCCCCCACGCTGGATCCCCATTGTCTTCCCCTCCCCCACTCACGCTCATCGACCGCTGATCGTGGGTCGAATCGCGAGGCCCCAGGCCACTGAGGCTCCCGCTGCCGCCGAGGCTCCCGCTGCCGCCGAGGCTCCTGGTGCCGCCCAGGCTCCCGCTGCCGCCGAGGCTCCCGCTGTCGCAGAGGCTCCTGGTGCTACCCAGGCTCCCGCTGCTGCCGAGTCTCCACCGCCACTGAGGCTCCCGCTGCTGCCGAGGCTCCTGTTGCCGCCCAGGCTCCCGCTGCCGCCGAGGCTCCTGCTGCCGCCGAGGCTCCTGGTGCCGCCCAGGCTCCCGCTGCTGCCGAGTCTCCACCGCTACTGAGGCTCCCGCTGCCGCCGAGGCTCCTGGTGCCGCCCAGGCTCCCGCTGCTGCAGAGTCTCCACCGCCACTGAGGCTCCCGCTGCTGCCGAGGCTCCTGTTGCCGCCCAGGCTCCCGCTGCCGCCGAGGCTCCTGGTGCCGCCTAGGCTCCCGCTGCTGCCGAGGCTCATGTTTCCGTAGAGGCTCACGTTGCCGCTGAGGCTCCTGTTGCCGCCCAGGCTCCTGCTGCTGCCAAGGCTCATGTTTCCGTAGAGGCTCACGTTGCCACTGAGGCTCCCGCTGCTGCCGAGGCTCCTGTTGCCGCCCAGGCTCCCGCTGCCGCCGAGGCCCCACGCCTCTCTACACACTCACGAATGAGCGGCCTAATTCACTTCTAACACCATCTACAACTTGGCAGATGACACCACCGTGGTGGGCTGAATCATAAACAATGATGAGATGGAGTAGAGGAAGGAGATGGACAACTTAGTGACACAAAATCAGGACAACAACCTCCCCCTAAATGCCAGCAACTTGAAGGATAGGAAAGGTTTAGAGGGATAGCGGGCCAAACGCGGGCAGGCGGGACTAGTGTAGATGGGCTATCTTGGTCGGCATGGACAGGTTGTGGCGGTGGGGGGGGGGGGGGGGGGGGGGGTGTTCCTGCTGCATGACTATGACTAAGAGCTAGTTATCAACTTCAGGACACATGGTGGTGTACAAGTTCCAATCAGCAACAATGTGGTAATGGTTGAGAACTTGGCATTAATATTACCAGCGACCTGTCGTCAACCAACCACATTAATGCGAAAGAGCCTAATGCAGCCTTTGTTCTATCTATTGTACTTGTTGGAGCTGAATGTGTCTCTATATGGTAGACACAAAATACAGGAGTAACTCAGCGGGTGAGGCAGCATCTCTGGAGAGAAGGAATGGCCGATGTTTCGGGTCAGGGCCCTACTTCAGTCTGAAGAATGGGCAGTGGGCAAGTGCTATAGACCTGCACGGGAAGGTAGACGCTCCCGCCTCCACGGGTCTCGGGCAGATGGGGCTCGTCAGCCTGGGAAGGCAGTCCATCTAGGAGAGGGAGAACTCAGATTTAAAACATCTACTGCCTTGTGGCCGTATCCACTCATGGAAAAGGCTCCAGGAGTAAACCTCAAGAAAACCCGGAGTCGGAGCCCCTAAGGCAGTTCGTCGTTGTCTACAACCTCGCTCTGGCAGCTCCTGCGACGGCGCTGGTGCCAAACTGTAACGGCCCTGCTGTTCCTTTGGATCGATCAGTGACGTGGAGAGGGGGGACGTGCTGCATGGGCAACAGCCTGTCCTCCATATGACATCGCCCAGACTTGCATCCGACCAGGATGCATCACCCATGGTCAGTCATGACCGAGAGGGGCCTACTAAACCTAAACCTATCCGAGAAATGTTTGTGTTCCAGGTGTATATCGGCGAGACCAAGGGCAGGCTCGGCAATCGTTTCACTGAACACCTCCGCTCAGTCCGCCTAAACCTACCTGATGTTCCGGTTGCCAAACACTTTAACTCCCACTCCCATTCCCACACTGACCTTTCTGTCCTGGGCCTCCGCCATTGTCACAGTGAGGCCCAGCGCAAATTGGAGGAACAGCATCTCATACTTCGCTTGGTCAGCTTACACCCCAGCGGTGTGAACATTGACTTCTCTAACTTCAGGTAACCCTTGCTTTCCCTCTCTCTCCATCCCTCCCCCTTCCCAGTTCTCCGACCAGTCTGACTGTCCCCTGGATTATATTTTATCTGTTTGCTTTGTTGTCACCTTCTCCTAGCGAACAATGATCTATTCTACACTTTCCTTAAGCCTTATCTCTATTGAACTCATCTTCACACCTTAGTCTTCCTTATCTCTGTGTCTCGCTCTCCCATGACCCTAATAGCCCTGTCCCATGGTACGAGTTCATTACAAGAGTTCTCCCGAGTTTGCCCTGATTCAAACTCGGAGATTTACGGTAATGGCCACTCGTCGGTACTCGGGGCTCTCGTGGACATTTTTCAACATGCTGAAAAATCTTCACGAGTCTTCCCGTGCTTACCGCATTTCCCGAGTACCTGCCGTTAGCGAGTCTTCCCATGTACCTGCCGTTAGCGTAACGAGCCGCTACGAGATGTCCCTGAGCTCCGACGTACCCGCTACGTTCATTCTCCATGCTTATCATGAGTTTGATTTTTTTTAAACTCGGGAGAGCTCTTGGAATTAACTCGTACCGTGGGACAGGGCTTTAAGTCTGAAGAAGGATCTCGACCAAAAACGTCACCCTGCTCCTTGTTGCTCAAGAAGGAACTGCAGATGCTGGAAAATCGAAGGTAGACAAAAGTGCTGGAGAAACTCCAGCATTTGGTGTCTACTTAAAAATGTTCAATGTATGTGCTTTTGGTACTGACCTCTGTCGTCACTGACTTCCCGCCTTTCTGCTGATGATTTTCCCACATTGGAGTTTGTAATGCTTTTAGTTTTTAGTTTAGTTTAGTTTAGTGATACAGGGCGATAACAGGCCCTTCGGCCCACAGGGTCCGCGCCGACCAGCGATCCCCGCACACTAACACTATCCTACACCCACTAGGGACATTTTCTATATTTATACTAAGCCAATCAACCTACAAACCTGTACGTCTTTAGAGCGTGGGAGGAAACCGAAGATCTCGGAGAAAACCCACGCAGGTCACAGTGGGGAAGTACAAACTCCATACAGACAAGCACCCGTAGTCGGGATCGAACCCGGCGCTGCATTCACTGTAAGGCAGCGACTCTACCGCTGCACCACCGCGACCGCCCTTAGGTTCTGGTTGCAGATCTGGGAAACACATGACATCATGCCCCAGGCACTCACGGATATTCTACCCTCTCCTTCTCATATCCTGCTCCTTGTTGCTCAAGAAGGAACTGCAGATGCTGGAAAAT
This sequence comes from Amblyraja radiata, assembly GCF_010909765.2. Lineage (NCBI taxonomy): Eukaryota > Metazoa > Chordata > Chondrichthyes > Rajiformes > Rajidae > Amblyraja > Amblyraja radiata. The sequence goes on along the minus strand of NC_045959.1, from coordinate 114,272,830 downwards.
CGAAGGTAGACAAAAGTGCTGGAGAAACTCAGATGCTGCCGCACCCGCTGAGTTTCTCCAGCACTTTTGTCTACCTGCTCCTTGTAACTATCTTTGCACGCCATACAACTGGAAAAAGGGGGAAAAGAAGAAGATTTACGAGGATTTTGCCAAGACACGAGGGCCTGAGCTGCAGGGAGAGGTTGGTCGGGCTGGGACTCTCATCCTTGGAGGGCAAGAGGATGAATGGTGATCTTATAGAGGTGTATAAAATCTTGAGGGGAACAGATAGTGCACAGTGTTTTTTGCCAGGGTAATAATGGCCCTACAAGTTCATTCAAGAGCTCTCCCGAGTTTAAAAAAAAATCAAACTCATGGTAAGCACGTAGAATGAACGTAGCTCGGGGACGTCTCTTAGCGGCTCGTAACGCTAACAGCAGGTACTCGGGAAGACTTGTTAACGGCAGGTAAGCTCGGGGAGACATGAAGATTTTTCAACATGTTGAAAAATGTCCACGAGAGCCCCGAGTACCGACGAGTGGCCATTACCGTAAATCTCCGAGTTCGAATCAGGGCAAACTCGGGGAGAACTCTTGAATGAACTCGTAGAGTGGGTTGGGGTTTTAAGGGAATCAAGAATTTACAGTGAGAGAGACAAAATTTCATAGGAACCTGAGGGGTTACTTTTTCACAGGGCGAAGTTGCTGCCAGAGGAGGTAGTTGAGACAGACACAATAATAACATTTGAAAGACATTTGCACGAATGGGATATAGTCAAGGGATATGGGCCAAACACGGACAAATGGGACTAGTGTAGATGGGGCATCCGGATTGGTATGGACAAGTTGGGTCAAAGGGCTTGTTTCCGTTCTGTATGACTATGACTCTAATCTAAATGGTGAAAGTTCCCTCACAATAGACAACAAACAATAGACAATAGGTGCAGGAGTAGGCCAACCGGCCCTTCCAGCCAGCACCGCCATTCAATGTGATCATGGCTGATCATCCACAATCAGTCACACAACCCTTTTAAATATGATTAAGAAAGAACTGCAGATGCTGGTGATATGAAATTGAAGGAGAGTACACTGATACAGCCACAGGTTTACGTGGGTCTGAAAGGCTTGGAGAGAGATGGGCCAAGCGTCGGCAGACGGGACCAGCTTAGATGGTCGGCGTGGGCGAGTTGGGCGGAGGGGCTCGTTTACGTGCTGTATCTCTGCGCCAGTTCTTTGCATCAGAAAGCATTTTGTTCCTCAGCCGAAGTCGGTTGAGAAGTTAATCGTGAGAAATGACCACTGACAAAGAAGTTCAGACTGTCGGGACCTAGACTGGCAGACCCACTCGTACACGAGTAAACAGTGCCTTATTATCAGATGAGAGTTTTCTCTGGAGGGATGCAGCAATTTTTCTAGTGTCGACTTTCCCACGGACTCTCCGGCCGGGCCATTCCCTGCCGAACTGCGTGCAACTTGCAGCTTTGGAGAGGTGACAGAAATAAATCCTGGCACTTTAATGACTTCTGGTACTGCATTCAGACGGGTTATCACCTTTTTATGTCCTAAGTCTGCGCCGACTGTCCCAAGAACTCAGCCGGTCCATGGAGGCTGTTAAACTGCAAGAGGTATGAGAAGATAAGTGTCCTTTCATTGAACCACGCTGAAGATGAGGAAGATGTGAGTCCACACGGTAAACCTGCAAGCTTCTCAAAGCGACCCAACCCAAACATGTTGCTTCTGTTTGACCTCCTCTTATCAGATCGCGAAGTGGTGACCTCGGTGGAGATTCCAGAGAAGTGTCCCGACCCAAAACGTCTCCTATCCATCTCCTCGAGGTCGAAGCCTCAGAATTAAAGGACGTTCTTTTAGGAAGGAGATGAGGAGAAATTTCTTCAGTCAGAGGGTGGTGAATCTGTGGAATTCATTGCCGCAGAAGGCTGTGGAGGCCAAGTCAGTGGATATTTTTAAGGCCGAGATAGATTCTTGATTAGTAGGGGTGTTTGGGGTTATGGGGAGAAGGCAGGAGAATGGGGTTAGGAGGGAGAGATAGGTCAGCCATGGTTGAATGGTGGAGTTGAATTGATGGGCTGAATGGCCTAATTCTACTCCTATCCCATATGATCTAATAACTTCCACAGATGTCTCATTGTCTATGCTCATTCTCACCAAACAATAGAGACTGCCTGGATAAATAGACAACAGACAATAGACAACAGGTGCAGGAGCAGACCATTCGGCCCTTCGAGCCAGCACCGCCATTCAATGTGATCATGGCTGATCATCCCCAATCAGTACCCCGTTCCTGCCTTCTCCCCATATCCCCTGACTCTGCTATCTTTAACACACAGCTAACAATGGCCTGTTTCCATTATCATCGTTAATTTTCTGCACATCTTTCATTCATTTGTTCTCCATCTCTCTACATCACTGTCTATATCTCTTGTTTCCCTTTCCCTTGACTCTCAGTCTGAAGAAGGGTCTTGATCCGAAACGTCACCCATTCCTTTTCTCCAGAGACGCTGTTTGACCTGCTGAGTTACACCAACACATTGAAGTCTGAAGAAGGGCCTCGACTGGAAATTTCACCTATTTCCTTCGCTCCATAGATGCTGCCTCACCCGCTGAGTTTCTCCAGCATTTTTGTCCACCAACATATTGAGATATTTGGCTGGTAGGACAGAAGGGAAGGTTTGGAGTTTACGCTTGTGGTGTTGTGTTGTTGTTGTCCTTCCTTCGTAGTCAAAGAAGATCATGACTTCAGTGTTTTTGTTCGTGGGTCCGGAGGTGACTGATGAGACCGATCCGGGCCCGGTAGGGTCGCCCGCATATGGGACACAGTAGGGTGGGCACTGCAGTAGAAGCCCAAGTGGCCCGGGCCCCGCGCGCGGCGCGTTTCCTGTGAGCGTCCGCGATGCCCCCCATCCCAGCTGTGCTGATCGTGCTATGCCCAGTTGGCCGGGCGCGGGTCCTGAAGTTACCCAGTTATCCTGAAATGTGTGGACCCGCCTAGATTACTGCAACTCCCTTTACACTGGCATCAGCCAATCTTCCCTGTCCCGCCTGCAACTGGTCCAAAACGCGCAGCGAGACTCCAGACGGGCGCCCGAAAAAGGGACCACATCACCCCGATCCTGGCCTCTCTCCACTGGCTCCCTGTGCGGTTCCGAAAAAATTTCAAGATCCATCTTTATGTTTACAAAGCCCTTAACGGGCTTGCCCCCACCTACATCAAAAGTCTGCTTACCCACCACACCACCTCCAGCTCCCTCAGATCGGCCGACTTGGGGTTACTGAACATCCCGCGGTCTAGGCATAAGCCCAGGGGCGACCGTGCCTTTGCGGTTGCAGCTCCTAGACTGTGGAACAACATCATCCCTCTTCCCATCAGAACTGCCCCCTCCATCGACTCTTTTAAGTCGAGGCTTAAAACTCATCTTTACTCTCAAGCCTTTCTTGACGTCCTCTGAGGGAGGGCTATTATTCTTTGGAGCGCAGAAGGTTAAGGGGGGACTTGATAGAGGTTTTTAAAATGATGAGAGGGATAGACAGAGTTGACGTGGAAAAGCTTTTCCCACTGAGAGTAGGGAAGATTCAAACAAGGGGACATGACTTGAGAATTAAGGGACTGAAGTTTAGGGGTAACATGAGGGGGAACTTCTTTACTCAGAGAGTGGTAGCTGTGTGGAATGAGCTTCCAGTGAAGGTGGTGGAGGCAGGTTCGTTTTTATCATTTAAAAATAAATTGGATAGTTATATGGATGGGAAAGGAATGGAGGGTTATGGTCTGAGCGCAGGTATATGGGACTAGGGGAGATTATGTGTTCGGCACGGACTAGAGGGGTCGAGATGGCCTGTTTCCGTGCTGTAATTGTTATATGGTTATATGTCTGTATTTATGTATGTAATTAATCTATGAACCAATGTTGTATAATGTTAGTACCTCCACCAATGTAAAGCACTTTGGCCAACGAGAGTTGTTTTTCAAATGTGCTATAGAAATAAAAGTGACTTGACTTGACTTGAAGTCATGACTTGCACGTTAACTTGGATTAAAGGCAAATCGCCAGCCTCACTTTCTCGTCCTGGCCTGTCTGGATCCTGTCTGGGGCAAGACATAGTCAAGACGGCTGGCGATAGGTCAGGATGCAGTGGGTGGCCACCAGCGCTCTGCGTGAACATTGTGCCCTAATTGCGCTCCACCACGCTTCAAGTTGTATTAATACCCCGGTTGTCTCGGGAGCACCAACGACAGTCTCTTCGTGAACAAGGCAGCCGAGTTTTCCTGCCAATGCTCCAGATCATTCCATGGGTGGAAGCTGAAGGATGAGAATGCTTATGGACTTGAAGAGAAATAGTTAAGGGGCTGTCCCACTTGGGCGACCTAATTGGCAAATTTAGAAGAGTTTGAAAAAATGTCATGTTGAAGACCTCCTTCGACTGTAGAAGACCCCCTTCGACTGTAGAAGACTAGCTTCGACTAGCTACGGGAAAATTGGACACCGAATAGTGGAGAGTGAAGACAACCTCCTTCGATCTCCAACCTCCCTTCGACCTCCCTTTGACTATGATGAAGACTATCTACGACTATCTTCGACTACCCTCGATTACCTACGACTAACATGACGACCTACTATGATCTACTGCGACTAAACCTACGAGTAAAAAAAGTATTGATTTTTTCCATGACGACCTTTTATTACTTGCGGGCATTTTTTAACCTAGCTGAGGCCTCGAGTACGCGAAGACCACTCTCGAGCATGAAGGAGAGTTACGAAGACCTCCTAAGACCATGTGTCAGCAATGCTGCGAGTATGAGTCGAGGGCAAACTCGCCAGAACTCGCGGATTAAGTCGCCCAAGTGGGACAGCCCCTTAAGTCAAAGGACTGATTTCAATATAGTAAGCTGTGGAGGCCAAGTCAATGGATATTTTCAAGTCAGAGATAGATAGGTTGTTGATTAGTACGGGTGTCAGGGTTGAAGGCAGGAGAATGGGGTTAGGAGGGAGAGACATGTCAGCTATGATTGAATGGCAGAGTAGAATTGATGGGCCGAATGGCCTAATTCTCCTCCTATCAGATGACCTTATGTACCTAAACAGCCAATCCTTCACAATTCTGAAAGGAGCAGCAGTAGTCACCACAAACACAATTCCCAGAACAGAACATAGAACAGTACAGGAACAGGCCCTTCATATAACCATATAATATAACCATATAACAATTACAGCACGGAAACAGGCCATCTCGACCCCTCTAGTCCGTGCCGAACACATAGTCTCCCCTAGTCCCATATACCTGCGCTCAGACCATAACCCTCCATTCCTTTCCCATCCATATAACTATCCAATTTATTTTTAAATGATAAAAACGAACCTGCCTCCACCACCTTCACTGGAAGCTCATTCCACAGAGCTACCACTCTCTGCGTAAAGAAGTTCCCCCTCATGTTACCCCTAAACTTCAGTCCCTTAATTCTCAAGTCATGTCCCCTTGTTTGAATCTTCCCTACTCTCAGTGGGAAAAGCTTTTCCACGTCAACTCTGTCTATCCCTCTCATCATTTTAAAAACCTCTATCAAGTCCCCCCTTAACCTTCTGCGCTCCAAAGAATAAAGCCCTAACTTGTTCAACCTTTCTCTGTAACTTAGTTGCTGAAACCCAGGCAACATTCTAGTAAATCTCCTCTGTACTCTCTCTATTTTGTTGACATCCTTCCTATAATTAGGCGACCAAAATTGTACACCATACTCCAGAATTGGCCTCACCAATGCCTTGTACAATTTTAACATTACATCCCAACTTCTATACTCAATGCTCTGATTTATAAAGGCCAGCACACCAAAAGCTTTCTTTACCACCCTATCTACATGAGATTCCACTTTCATGGAACTGTGCACAGTTATTCCCAGATCCCTCTGTTCACCTACATTCTTCAATTCCCTACCATTTACCATGTACGTCCTATTTTGATTTGTCCTGCCAAGATGTAGCACCTCACACTTATCAGCATTAAACTCCATCTGCCATCTTTCAGCCCACTCTTCCAACTGGCATAAATCTCTCTGTAGACTTTGAAACTCTTCTTCATTACCCGCAACCCCACCTATCTTAGTATCATCTGCATACTTACTAATCCAATTTACCACACCATCGTCCAGATCATTGATGTACATGACAAACAACAGTGGACCCAACACAGATCCCTGTGGCACCCCACTCGTCACTGGCCTCCAACCTGACAAACAACCATCCACCATTACTCTCTGGCATCTCCCATTCAGCCACTGTTGAATCCATCTTGCTACTCCACCATTAATACCCAACCATTGAACCTTCTTAACCAACCTTCCATGAGGAACCTTGTCAAAGGCCTTACTGAAGTCCATATACACAACATCCACTGCTTTACCCTCATCAATTTCCCGAGTAACATCTTCAAAAAATTCAAGAAGATTAGTTAAACATGACCTTCCAGGCACAAATCCATGTTGACTGTTCCTAATCAGACCCTGTTTATCCAGATGCTTATATATATTATCTCTAAGTATTCTTTCCATTAATTTGCCCACCACTGACGTCAAACTAATAGGTCTATAATTGCTAGGTTTACTCTTAGACCCCTTTTTAAACAATGGAACAACATGCGCAGTACGCCAATCCTCCGGCACTATTCCCGTTTCTAATGACATTTGAAATATTTCTGCCATAGCCCCTGCTATTTCTACACTAACTTCCCTCAATGTCCTAGGGAATATCCTGTCCGGACCTGGAGACTTATCCACTTTTATATTTCTCAAAAGTGTCAGTACTTCCTCTTCTTTGATCCTCATAGTTTCCATAGCTACTCTACTTGTTTCCCTTACCTCACATAATTCAATATCCTTTTCCTTGGTGAATACCGAAGAAAAGAAACTGTTCAATATCTCCCCCATCTCTTTTGGCTCTGCAGATAGTTGGCCACTCTGACTCTCTAATGGACCAATTTTATCCCTAGTTATCCTTTTGCTATTAATATAGCGGTAGAAACCCTTCGGATTTACTTTTACCTTACTTGCCAAAGCAACCTCATATCTTCTTTTAGCTTTTCTAATTTCTTTCTTAAGATTCTTTTTACATTCTTTATACTCCTCAAGCACCTCATTTACTCCATGCTGCCTATAACTATTGTAGATATCCCTCTTTTTCCGAACCAAGTGTCCAATTTCCCTTGAAAACCATGGCTCTTTACAATTTTTACGATTTCCTTTCAACCGAACAGGGACATAAAGATTCTGTACTCTTAAAATTTCACCTTTGAATGTACTCCATTTCTCTTCCACATCTTTCCCATAAAACAAACTGTCCCAATTTACTCCTTTTAAATCCTTTCGCATCTCCTCAAAGTTAGCCTTTCTCCAATCAAAAATCTCAACCCTAGGTCCAGTTTTGTCCCTCTCCATAATTATATTGAAACTAATGGTATTGTGATCACTGGACCCGAACTGTTCCCCAACGCATACCTCTGCCACCTGACCCATCTCATTTCCTAACAGGAGGTCCAGTACCGCCCCTTCTCTAGTAGGTACTTCTATGTATTGTTGCAAAAAACTATCCTGCACACATTTTACAAACTCCAACCCATCCAGCCCATTTACAGAATGTGTTTCCCAGTCTATGTGTGGAAAATTGAAATCTCACAGTCCACAATGTCCATGCCGAACATGATGCCAAGATCAACTAATCTCCTCTGCCTGCATATCCCTCCATATCCTTCCATTCCCCGCATATCAATAAGGTCATAAGGTCATAGGTTTTACGAGAAAAGATTTATGAGGATGTTGCCAAGACTAGAGGGTGTGAGCTATAGGGTGAGGTTGAGGAGGCTGGGTCTCTTTTCCATGGAGCGTAGGAGGATATAACCATATAACCATATAACAATTACAGCACGGAAACAGGCCATCTCGGCCCTACAAGTCCGCGCCGAACAATTTTTTTTTCCCTTAGTCCCACCTGCCTGCACTCATACCATAACCCTCCATTCCCTTCTCATCCATATGCCTATCCAATTTATTCTTAAATGATACCAACGAACCTGCCGCCACCACTTCCACTGGAAGCTCATTCCACACCGCTACCACTCTCTGAGTAAAGAAGTTCCCCCTCATGTTACCCCTAAACTTCTGTCCCTTATGAGGGGAGATCTTATAGAGGTGTACAAAATCATGAGAGGAATAGATCAGGAAGGTGCACAGAGTCTCTTGTCCAGAGCGTGGGAATCTAGGGCCAGAAGACATAGGTTCAAGGTGAAGGGGAAAAGATTTAATAGGAACCCGAGGGGTAACTTTCGGGTGTTGGGTGTATGGAACAAGTTGCCAGAGGAGGTAGTTGAGGCCGGGACTATTTGTTTAACAAGGAACTCTTTAGGCATATGGATGAGAAGGGAATGGAGGGTTATGGTATGAGTGCAGGCAGGTGGGACTAAGGGAAAAAAGTTGTTCGGCACGGACTTGTAGGGCCGAGATGGCCTGTTTCCGTGCTGTAATTGTTATATGGTTATATGGTTATATGGTTAACTGCAGATGTTGGAAAATCGAAGGTAGACAAAAGTGCTGGAGAAACTCGGCGGGTGCAGCAGCATCAATGGAGCGAAGGAAATAGGCAACGTTTCGGGCCATCTGAAGAAGGGTTTTGGCCACAAACGTTGCCTATTTCCTGAGGCTGGGACTATCCCAACGTTTAAGAAACAGTTGGACAGGTACATGGATAGGACAGGTTTGGAGGGATATGGACCAAGCACAGGTAAGTGGGACTAGGGTAGCTGGGTGGGCGGTGTGTTGACCGGTGTGGGCGAGTTGGGCTGAAGGTGTGTTTCCACACTGTATCACTCTATGACTTTATGACTCTAAGTCTACTCCGCCATTCAATCATGGCTGATCAATCTCTCCCTCCTAACCCCATTCTCCTGTCTTCACCCTGCATTCGGCCCATCAAGTCAATGTGCCGATCTAAAAGCCCCTTAAACACCACTATTGTATTTGCCTTGCCCTTCCACCATCAGCAATGCGTTCCTGGCACCCACCACTCTGTGTAAAGAAACATGTCCGTTAAAGTTTGCCCCTCTTACCTTAAAGCCATGCCCTCGAGTCTTTGACATCGACGTCTAGAAATAGTCACATAATGCAGTTCACTTCAATGCTAAGTCTGCTAAAGTGATCTCCCCCTGAAGTGTTTAAGAAAGAACTGCAGATGCTGGAAAAATCGAAGGTAGGCAAAAATGCTGGAGCAACTCAGCGGGTGAGGCAGCATTTATGGAGCGAAGGAATGGGTGACGTTTCCAGTTGAGACCCTTCTTCAGACTGATGTGGAATTGGGGGGGGTGGGGGGGGGGAGTAAAAGAAGAGGCGGAGACAGTGGATTGTGGGAGAGCTGGGAAGGGGAGGGGAAGGAGGGAGAAAGCAAGGACTACCTGAAATTGGAGAAGTCAATGTTCATACCCCTGGGGTGTAAACTACCCAAGCAGAATATGAGGTGCTGCTCCTCCAATTTAAGGGTGGGACATTCCCAAGCAACTCACTCTGGCCTTGAAGTGTAGCATGATAAGGATTATTTCGAGATTGTTTTGCGTAATTCTGAGAAATCTGATTAAAGAATCTGGAACTTTGCCTGGGAAACTAGTCTGCCTTGTTCAATAGGAGACCATTCTCGATGCACCCATGTCAACCAAGTTTTAATAAGACTTGGACCAGGATGGAGCTCTAACGAGCAAACTCCAACCTTGCCTTCTGCCCGACCAGCTTAAAGTGCTGGAGTAACTCGGCAGCACCTCTGGAGGACGCGGGTAGGTGACGTTCCAAATTCTTCAGAGTCCGAAGAAGGGTCTGAATAAGGTTCCCAACCCGAAGTGTAAGACTTGGGGATAGAGTGGATGTGGAGAGGATATTTCCACTAGTGGGAGAGTCTAGGACCATAGGTCATAGCCTCTGAATTAAAGGACGTTCCTTTAGGAATGAGATGTGGAGGAATTTCTTTAGTCAAAGGGTGGTGAATCTAAGGAATTCTTCGCCACGGAACGCAAAGGGACTTGGGAGCGCTGGTGCAGGATTCCCAAAGAGTTAATCTGCAAGTCGAATCGGTAGTAAAGAAAGCAAACTCAATGCTAGCTTTATTTCCAGAGGGCTTTTAAACAAAAACATGGATGTAATGCTGAGGCTCTTTCAGGCCGCATTTGGAATATTGTGAGCAATTCTGGGCCCCATATCTGACGAAGGATGTGCTGGCTCTGGAGAGGGTCCAGAGGAGGTTTACAAGAATGATCCCAGGAATGAGTGGGTTAGCCCCCTGACTCTCTTGAATTTCAGGTGCGTTCCTGGTGGGTCTTTCACTGTGAAGACTGATGCAAAAAAGTTATTCAACTCCTCCGCCATTTCTTTATTCACCATTGTCACCTCTCCGGCATCATTCTCCAGTGGCCCAACGTCCACTCTTGCCTCTTTATATAACTGAAGAAACACTTGCTATCCTCCTTTATATTGTTGACTTGCTTAACTTGGTATTTCACCTTTTTCATCTACAGAGATATGAACACCCAAGAACTTGAAGTTGGAGTTCCAGGTTGGCATGTAACTCGACACTGTAGCAACCTTGTTCATCATAGCTAGCTCACATTACATTCTTGCCCACAGCATTTACTCCAGAAGAATGATATAAAAAAGATGATGTTGATATTGGCTGTCGTCCATGTGTGTATTTTTGGAACCCTCTTCTTGCTGCATATACCTCCTGATTGTCCATTCATTGATATTATTGTGGTTAAACGTGCTGTGCAGCCTATATATTTCAAAGTAATCCATTGACTGCAAAGTGCATTAAATGTGAAAGGCTTTGTATTAATCTTTCCACGTAGAGGGTGGTGAGAATATGGAAGGAGTAGTCTTAGGACAGGGGTGGGCAACCTTGTTGTGCATAGAGGCCGGGATACATGTCTGTGAGCGGATGGCGGGCCACATCTATCACGTGTACACATGGATCCCGCCCCCATCCCGCTCCGGATGGCAGGCATCAAATCACATGTTCACAGAAGGTAGACAAAAACGCTGGAGAAACTCAGCGGGTGAGGCAACCTCGTGCGATCCTCGCATGTCTCACCCGCTGAGTTTCTCCAGCATTTTTGTCGACCTTCAATTTTTCCAGCATCTGCAGTTCTTTCTTAAACGACTTCACAGAAGGTGCGCGGCCGTGCCGGCGGCTTTGCGCAGGATGCGGTACAGACAGAGCTCGGTGCTTGGCGCTCGGCGGGCCGGATGATTACGGGAAAAAAAATCCACCTGCGGGCCGGATGATTTCGGGTTACGGGCCGCATTCGGCCCGGGGGCCTTAGGTTGCCGACCACTGTCTTAGGAGGTAGTTGAGGCAGGTACTATAAGTACATTTAAAGGATATTTAGACAGGTACATGGATAGGGAATGTTTAGAGGGATATGGGCCAAAGGGGACATCTTGGTCAGCACGGGCAAGTTGGGCCGAAGGGTGTGTTTCTGTGCCACATAGCTCTATGACAATTACATTTCAGTTTAAGTTTCCAAGTCTGGAGAGTGATGGTCATATGCTCCATTTCTAAAATTCCCCGACACTTTAATCCCGAGCGAGGAACTCAGCAAGGCAGGCAACATCTATGGTGGGACAACGTTTCGTCTCAGGACCCCCTCTTCGGATGAATTGATCTAATAAGACCTATCAGTCTGAAGAAGGATTCCAACCTGAAACATCACCGATCCATTCCCTCCACAAAATCCAACGGACAAGTTACTCCAGCACTTTGTGTTTAAATTGAGGATTATTATTGTCGTGTACCGGGACACAGTGAAAAGCTTCTCTTAGCACACGACCCAAACAGATCAGACAATACCACACATAAATACAATCAAGCCAAACTCCAGTACAATAGGTAGAACAAAGGGGAAGATACAGAGTGCAGAATATAGTTCTCAGTATTGTAGCGCACCAGTTCCACAGACAAAGTCCAATGTCCGCAATGGGGTAGAGGTGAATCGGACAGTACTCTAGCTTATGGAAGTGCCGTTCAGAAGGGGAAGAAGCTGTTCCTGAGTCTGGTGGCGCTCGCTTTCAAGCTTTCGCATCCTCTTCCCGACGGGAGCGAGGAGAAGAAGGAATTACGGGGGGGGGGGAGGGGGTGGCGGGGGGACAAGTCTTTGATTTTCGGAGGCGTGAAGTGTAGATGGAGTCGATGGTGGGAAGTCTGGTCTGTGTCATTCCCAGAAGATTCCAGCATCTGCAGTCACTTGCATATTAATCCTGGGAGTGAAGGAAAGGAATAGTGACCGGAAGGAGAGACTGGGAAGCTAGTCACTGAGATAGGAGGTGGACAGAAATGCGGGTGAGGCACCATCTATGGAGAGAAGGAATAGGTGACGTTTCAGGTCAAGACCCTTCTTCAGACTGATGATCTCAACCTGAAACGTCACCTATTCCTTCGCTCCATAGATGCTGCCTCACCCGCCGAGTTTCTCCAGCATTTCTGTCTACCTTCGATTTTTCCAGCATCTGCAGTTCTTTCTGAAACATTGAGATAGGATATTCCTGGAAGGAAAATAAGACAGAGTGCTGGTGTAAGTTAACAGGACAGGCAGCAACACCTCTGGACGGAATGAATGGGTGACATTTTGATCAGGATCCTTCCTCAAAATGCTCAGGAGATGCTGCCTGAAGAGCCTGTCCCACTTGGCCATTATTTGCGCACCATTTACGCGTCACGACGCACGACGCGACGTCATTTACACGTAACGCGTGCGTTGTGACACGCCCGTGGCGCGCGCATGGCGCGTGGTGAGATGTGGTGGCGCAGGCAGTGACGCGTGGTCGCGCGCGGCCCCCCAGGATTTTGGGATTTACACAATAGACAATAGACAATAGACAATAGGCAATAGGTGCAGGAGTAGGCCATTTGGCCCTTCGAGCCAGCACTGCCATTCAATGTGATCATGGCTGATCATCCACAATCAGTACCCCGTTCCTGCCTTCTCCCCATATCCCCTGACTCCGCTATTTTTAAGAGCCCTATCTAGCTCTCTCTTGAAAGCATCCAGAGAACCTGCCTCCACCGCCCTCTGAGGCAGAGAATTCCACAGACTCACCACTCTCTGTGAGAAAAAGTGTTTCCTCGTCACCGTTCTAAATGGCTTACTCCTTATTCTTAAACTGTGGCCCCTGGTTCTGGACTCCCCCAACATCAGGAACATGTTTCCTGCCTCTAGCATGTCCAAACCCTTAACAATCTTATATGTTTCAATGAGACACCCTCTCATCCTTCCAAACTCTAGAGTGTACAAGCCCAGCTGCTCCATTCTCTCAGCATATGACAGTCCCGCCATCCCAGGGATGAACCTTGTAAACAAACGCTGCACTCCCTCGATAGCAAAATCTTCACGAACCACCTGCGTGACGCGCAAATGACGCCCAGGTGGGACAGGCCCTTGACTCACTGCGTTACTCCAGCACTCTGTCTTTTTTCTTTCTCTGCATTACTCTCAGCATCTGCAGTTCCTTGTTTCTACTCCAAGAAGCATTCCAATCTCTTTAGCTCCTGCACACACACATACACACACAGTCCTGGCTGATGGAGATAATAGATACAGTTTTTATTAGTTGTAAGTTTTCAACGACATTTAATGACATCCCACTTCAGCTGGGGTGGGTGCGCCGCGCTCCGCAGCAGCCCTGAAAGACACCATTGTCTCGCTGTCCAATTAGTTTAAACCAGCCACTCTCTGAAATAGCTCCTCTCTCAGCTCAGTTGAATTATGAGTGAGTGAGGTCCATGACCTTCCATCATCTAGTCTTCTGCGAGATAAGATATTGGACGTACTTTATTAAATGCCAAGTCAATTTTTTACCAAAGTGCACTAAAAGTATTCAGAGGTGACCAAGATTCCCATTAAAGTTAAATTGAAGGCCTTCATCAAATTGATGAGAAAGCTCTCGGTAGAGTATTGGTTAGTATGTTGGGTTACAGAATGCTTATTGTATCTGGGAACAGACAGGGGAGGCCTGTTGTATGAAAGAGCACCTGTTTTCAGGACAAATTGCTTGTCTCTGCCAATCCCCTTGTCAGCGCCACGTAAATACCTGGAGGGAGAAGACACCTGCGGTTTGGAGAGTCATCTATCTGTTCAGCAGCACGAGACACTCGGCAGTGTCAACAATCACAACATCTTCACTTTCACCGCAAAATTCACCTCGACTTTTTCACCCAGAGAGTTATGAGTCTGTGGAATTCTCAGAGAATTCCACAGACTCATTACTCTCTGGGTGAAGGCCGGTTCTCTGGATACTTTCAAGAGAGAGCTGGATAGGGCTCTTGAAGATAGCGGAGTCAGGGGATATGGGGAGAAGGCAGGAACGGGGTACTGATTGGGGATGATCAGCCATGATCACATTGAATGGCGGGGCTGGCTCAAAGGTCCGAATGGCCTACTCCTGCACCTATTATAACCATATAACCATATAACCATATAACAATTACAGCACGGAAACAGGCCATCTCGGCCCTACAAGTCCGTGCCGAACAACTTTTTTCCCTTAGTCCCACCTGCCTGCACTCATACCATAACCCTCCATTCCCTTCTCATCCATATGCCTATCCAATTTATTTTTAAATGATACCAACGAACCTGCCGCCACCACTTCCACTGGAAGCTCATTCCACACCGCTACCACTCTCTGAGTAAAGAAGTTCCCCCTCATGTTACCCCTAAACTTCTGTCCCTTAATTCTGAAGTCATGTCCTCTTGTTTGACAAGAGGACATGATCTTTTGTCTATTGTCTATTGACCCAGACCATTGGTGGCATGTAGCACGGAAACAGGCCCTTCTACACAACTTGTCCATGTCGAACAGGATAGAAACATAGCAAGATAGAAAATACGAGCCAGCACCGCCATTCAATGTGATCATGGCTGATCATCCAAAATCAGTATTCCTGCTTTCTCCCCATATCCCTTGATTCCATTCGCCCTAACTAACTCTCTCTTGAAAACATCCTGTGAATCGGCCTCCACTGCCTTCTGTGGCAGAGAATTCCACAGATTCACAACACTCTGGGTGAAAATATTTTTCCTCATCTCAATCCTAAATGGCCACCCCTTATTTTTAAACTGTGACCCCTGGTTCTGGACTACCCCAACATCGGGAACATTTGTCCTGCATCTAGCCTGTCCAATCCCTTAATAATTTTATATGTTTCTATAAGATACCCTCTCATCCTTCTAAAATTCAGTGAATATGTCCAATCGATCTATTCTTTCATCATATGTCAGTCCTGGGAATTAACCTGGTGAACTTACTCTGAACTCCCTCAATAGCAAGAATGTCCTTCCTCAAACTAGGTGACCAAAACTGCACACAATACTCCAGGTGCGGTCGCACCAGGGACCTGTACAACTGCAGAAGGACCTCCTTGCTCCTGTACTCAAATCCTATCGCTATGTAGGCCAACATGCCATTAGCTTTCTTCACTGCCTGCTGTACCTGCATGCTTACTTTCAGTGACTGATGTACAAGCACACCCAGGTCTCGTTGCACCTCCCCTTTTCCTAATCTGACACCGTTTAGATAATAATCTTCCTTCCTGTTCTTGCCACCAAAGTGGATAACCTCACATTTATCCACATTATACTGCATCTGCCATGCATCTGCCCACTCACCCAACCTGTCCAAGTCACTCTGCAACCTCATAGCATTCTCCTCGCAGCTCACACTGCCACCCAGCTTTGTGTCATCTGCAAACTTGAAGATGTTACATTTTAATTCCTTTGTCTTAATCGTTAATATGTATTGTAAATAATTGGGTTCCCAGCAGCGAGTCTTGCGGCCCCCACTAGTCACTGCCATCTAAGCTGGTCGCATTGCCTGAAGAAATAAGGAACTGCAGATGCTGGTTAGTGCATGAAAGGACACAAAGCGCTGGAGGAACACAGCAGGTCAGGCAGCATCTGTGGGGAATGAATACTTTATTGTCACGTGCAACAGTGAAATTCCTTGCCTGCATACTCGAGGTATGCAATAGTCGCCACATACTGTAAAGGACAGCGACACAGTGACAAGGAAGTGTTTGTCCCATGAGGCTGTGTTTGTCCCATGAGGGCTGATCTTAGCTTAGCTTCGCTAATGGAATCAAGGGATACTGCCATACTGAAAAAAAGCAGCAAGACACACAACTACATAAAAGTTACCATAAACATCCACCGCAGTGGATTCCCTACATTCCTCACTGTGATGGAAGGCAATAATGTCCAATCTTCTTCCTCTTTATTTCTGGATGATCAGCCATGATCACATTGAATGACGGTGCTGGCTCGAAGGGCTGAATGGCCTACTCCTGCACCTATTGTCTATGTTTCTATGTTTAATGACACCTGTACAGGTACCAGTGAGCAGTGCTGAACTCTTTGGTGACTCTCAGACTTTCCTTGATCTGTCTTTGCTGGCTTCACCTTGCACTAAACGTTAGTCGTAAGATCGTAAGATCATAAGTGATAGGAGTAGAATTAGGCCATTCGGCCCATTAAGTCTGCTCTGCCATTCAATCATGGCTGATCTATCTTTTCCTCCTAACCCCATTCTCCTGCCTTCTCCCCATAACCCCTGACACCTTCATTCAATCATTCATCACCATTGAAAACATTAGCGACGCAGTGGTGCTGGTTTCCGACGGGAACGGTGACGGACGCACCACACATCTCTGTCCTCCAGTTCCTCCCGACTTCTGCCGCTGGAAGTACAGGATTTTGGCGTGTGTGTGCTTTATCATCGTTCCTTACAATGAATGCTATGTACGACAGTGATCGCAACTTCTACTGAAGTGTGGATGGCCGTTGGCTCGCTAGGAGGTCTTGGCTCATTTGACAGGTCTTGTTTTTGGTCCTGCTGGGGGTCCACAGCTCCCTCCTCAACCTGGCAAACCAGGTAGGGGAGACGGTTTAGTCGCCGACTATCCAACCATGGAGCAGGTAGCACGGGGATTACATGGTACCCGTGGCGGGGGGGTGAGGAGGGGGCAACGTTTAGTGCAAGGTAAATCTACCAAAGTCCGATCAAGGAAAGTCCGAAGGTCACCAAAGTGATAGATAGTAGTTCAGCACTGCTCACTGGTACCTCAGCACCGGTGTCAATAAACATAGAAACATAGAAACATGGACAAATAGGTGCAGGAGTAGGCCATTCGGCCCTTTGAGCCAGCACCGCCATCCAATATGATCATGGCTGATCATCCACAATCAGTAGCTCGTTCCTGCTTTTTCCCCCGCATCCCTTGATTCCGTTAGCCCAAAGAGCTAAATCTAACTCTAAAGGGCCTGTCCCACTTACGTGTCCTTAGCACGCAAATTACGTGACCTCGTGGTCGCGTTGAGCCGAGACGGTCCCGCGAAGGTCGGGCGCGATTCCATGCGCCCGCACAGCCGTCTGGAGAGCGTGACGTCATTTGAAGATGGACACAAAGCTGGAGTAACTCAGCGGGGCCGGCAGCATCTCAGGAGAGAAGGAATGGATGATGTTTCGTGTCGAGACTCTTCTTCAGTCTGAAAAGAAGGGTCTTGATCCGAAACGTCACCCATTGCTTCTCTCCAGAGATGCTGCCGGTCCCGCTGAGTTACTCCAGCATTTTGTGTCTATCTTCAATTTTCTTGACCCCGCTCTGGGAGTAGGAGTGGGGGCGGATCCGGACCGCAACGGCCGTGAGCCCCAGGCCGAGCTCGGCGATCGTTTGCCGGCTTCTGCTGCTGCTGGAGGTGAGACGTTGTGTCACGCCAGGGTTTGGGCCTGTCCCACTTTGGCCGTCAGTTCCGCGACAGGCCGTTGGCACGCGAAGATTTCGTTCACTACAAAAATTTCAGAGCCACGCGCGATGTTGCGCACAACTACATACCCCTCCGCGCTTCTAAGTGGGACTGGCCCCGCGCGGCCATACGATGCCCGTGCGCCTCAAATCGACCACGAGGTCTCGTAATTTGCGTGCCAAGTACACGTAAGTGGGACAGGCCCATAACTCTCTCTTGAAAACTAAACCTGGAGAATAAACCTAAGTCTAAAGAAATGAGGCTGGGAAAGTAGAGCGCAGATGAGTTAAACCCCCGACATCGCTCTGAAGAAGGGTCTCGACCCGAAACGTTGCCTATTTGTTCTCTCCATAGATGCTGACTCACCCGCTGAGTTTCTCCAGCATTTTAGTCTGCCTTCGATTTTTCCAGCATCTGCAGTTCTTTCTTAAATGATGAGTTTGTTCAGATCACTTTGTGTTTCTGCAGTTGCCTCTGCTCCGTGTGAATTCCTCAGCCCTCGAGGCACTTTCTGTTTACCTGCTTGACAAACCAGGGAGGTTCCGTCAGTTTCATTTAGCGTTTCCATATGTCAAAGAGATTAGGCAATCCTTTTCAAATGACAGGACAGAATGGCAGGCCTGCCAAGTTTCATTCACGAATGCAAGACGACTGCTCAGTTTATTGTCGAGCATGTTGAGCGACTGGCGGAAAAATAAAACGAGCTGAACCGCATGTTCAACTGGATTGATGACCTTTGTCACCACTGCTCTTCAGAAACATCCCACAAACAAGCAACTGAAGGAGAGCAAAGGTGATTTGTTGGCGGTGGAGTTGATTGAGAGATAATTAAAGTATTGAGTTTGACCCAAGACCGCAAGGAATTGCATAAGTACAAAGCCATGCTGACTTTACCTAATCAGATGTTTAAAGGGCCTGTCTCACTTGGGCGTCATTTGCGCATAATTTACGCGACATAATTTATGCGTCACGACGCGCGCGTGATGCCGCTCATGGTGCGCATGGTTCGTGGTGACGTTGGCAGTGACGCGCGGTGACCCAGGAATTTGGTACGTACAAAATCTGCACGCGCCATCTGCGTGACGCGCAAATGGCGCCCAAGTGGGACAAGCCCTTAAGAAAGAACTGCAGATGCGGGAAAAATCAAAGGTAGACAAAAAATGCTGGAGAAACTCAGCGGGTGAGGCAGCATCTATGGAGTGAAGGAATAGGTCGAGACCCTTCTTCAGACTGATGTGGGGGTGGGGGTGGTGGTGCGGGAAGAAGAAAGGAAGAGGCGGAGACAGTGGGCTGTGGGAGAGCTGGGAAGGGGAGGGGAAGGAGGGAGAAAGCAAGGACTACCTGAAATTGGAGAAGTACCTAATCAGATCCTGTCCATCCAAATGCATATTTATCATCAATCAGAGTCCTCACCAGTTATCCTATCATAGAGTCATAGAATGATACAGCGTGGAAACAGGCCCTTCAGCCAAACCTGCCCACACCGGCCAACATGTCCTAGCAACACTAGTCCCACCTGCCCGCGTTTGGTCCACATCCCTCCAAACCTGTCTATTCCAGGTACCTGTCTAACTGTATCTTAAACGTTGGGATAGTCCCATCCTCAATTACCTCCTTTGGCAGCTTGTTCCATACACCCACCACCCTGTGTGTGAAAAAGTTGCTCCTCAGGATCCTATTAAAGCACGGATTCCTATTAAATATATTAAAAATAGGCGACGTTTCGGGTCGAGACCTTTCTTCATAGTAGGCAGAGATCAGCCATGATTGAATGGCGGAGTGGACCCGATGGGCCGAATGGCCTAATTCTATTCCTATAACTTGTGAACTCGTCCCGCCGAGTTACTCCAGCATTTTGTGTCCATCAAATCCAAAAAACTCAATTATTTAATTTCCTGAGATCCTGAGAGCTAGGGTCATTAGGTCATAGTAGAATTAGGTCATCAGGTCAAGAGTAGAATTAGGCTCTTCGGCCCATCAAGTCTACTCCGAGAATCAATCATGGCTGATCTATCTCTCCCTCCTAACCCCATTCTCCTGCCTTCTCCCCATAACCCCTGACACCCGCACCAATCAAGAATCTATCTATCTCTGCCTTAAATATATCCACTGACTTGGCCCCCACAGCCTTCTGTGGCAAAGAATTCCACAGATTCACCACCCTCTGACTGATGAAATTCCTCCTCATCTCCTTCCTAAATGAACGTTTGTTTGTTTGTATGTGCTAAATGTATGTTTTTAGTGTTCTTTACCTTGTTTTATGTAGGGGGTGGGGAGAGGGGTGGGGGGGGGGGGTGTTGGGGCAAACATTTACTACTCTTACCTCGATGGAGATGCGATTTTTTTTCCGTATTGTATATCCCAAGAGAAATTAAACCAATGAGCCACCTTCCAACACAAGGCAAATAACATCACATCATTGTTGCGGCTATCCCTTGAGGTCGAGGATGATGGTCTACATTCTGTTGTTTTTATGGACTTATGAGTCCAATCCTGAATGTGAAAGTTCTTCAGCATTCAGGACAGGTAATTCCAGATGGCAGATCGCGCTTTGGTTGTTGTTGCCTCTCTTTCCCTTTTCTTCTCGTTTCTTCTAATTCTGTGCATCTCTTGGCTTCGAATGTCGCTGTTCCTTCTTGGATGAAGGTTCGCCAGAGTTTCCTGTCCTTGGCATTGGTTTCCCAATTGTCGATGTCGATTTCACATTTTGACATTACACCACGTGATGTAATCACCTCAGGGCCCGAAATCAAACCTGGACGATGAAGTGGAAGGAAGACACAAGAGGTGTCCGGGCTTATGGGGAGAAGGCAGGACAATAGTGGTCAGGAGGGAGAGATAGATCAGTTCGATTGAATGGCGGAGTAGACTCGATGGGCCGAATGGCCTAATTCTACTCCTATTGGGCCTGTCCCACTAGGCAATTTTTTAGGCAACTACAGACGACTAGTTTGTCGCCACATGTTCGCCGGTGGTCGCTGGGAGTCATCTCCACAGTCGCGCAAAAAGTCGTAGCGTCTTTCTGGTCGCCGCTAAATTTTTAAACACGTTTAAACAGGCATAAGCTCAGGGGCAACCGCGCCTTTGCGGTTGCAGCTCCTAGACTGTGGAACAGCATCTCTCTTCCCATCAGAACTGCCCCCTCCATCGACTCCTTTAAGTCGAGACTTAAAACTCATCTCTACTCCCAAGCCTTTCTTGACGTCCTCTGAGTGAGGGCTATATGTGTGTATTTATGTATGTATTTAATCCATGAAACAATGTTGTATAACTTTTTAAATGTGCTATAGAAATACAAGTGACTTGACGACGTTGAAACATTTTCGGCGACAGTGGGTTTGACGCCTGTGAGCGTAGATTGGCTTCTCGTGACGTGGGTACTGTCGTAGGTTGTCGCCAGGATGACGTAGGTTGTTGCCTGTTTTTCGGCGACCTGCTACGACTATGACAGTCGCTGGCAGTTGCCTGAAAAATCGCCAAGTGGGACAGGGCCATAACACTTATGACCTTATAACTTTATGACCATTACTAACTGCATATGCAATAATCAGTTACCTACATGTTAAAAAGAACACTTCCAAAAATCTGATCATGGAGATGCGAGTATGTCATTGGTGTTATCAAGTGGACACCTCCCTTCACTGGTGTTTCGTTGTATTAGGCCCACAACGCCTCTGGAAGGCTCAACAGTTGGTTCTGGCATCCCAGAACCACCCCTCTTATCATGTGTCTACATACTATAAACGGGCCGATTGTAATCATTAGAGCCAGGATGATTAGGCACTAAAAAACAAAATAGGCAGGCAAAAAGGCATAATAAAATTATAAAAAAGGCGCGAAAAGGCATTTATTGACAAAAAAGGCATTAAATGGCATTTATTTCCACCAACAAAATATGGTTAAAAATGATAATAGACAATAGACAATAGGTGCAGGAGTAGGCCATTGGGCCCTTCGAGCCAGCACCGCCATTCAATGTGATCATGGCTGATCATCCCCAATCAGTACCCCTACCTATCTTCTATATTACTAAAAGTCTGAATTTGACCGCATTTGGCTCGCTGTGCTGCGATTTCCGAGAGAACGCCGCCACCTACGGCTGTCATTTTTGACCACCTCGCTCAGAGCCCCCCTCCCCCTTCCGGGACAGGAGGATTTTTCCTACCGATGACAAATCAGAGAGATATTAATGTTTTAAAAAAATCACCATCCTCTCAGCTGCCCCTGCTGGAGGGAGGGGGAGAGACTATAAAACCAGGATGTGGTGTGCCTCACTCAGTCTCTGCAAGATGGATGAAGCCAAACGGTCACATTTCTCTGAGCTCTGAATAACACTGAACAAATGTCAACTGTGAGTCCCCTTAATGTGGTTTGAACATGAAAATATGGTTTGTTTGAAGTAAAAAGGCACTGCCTGCAAATGGTTGTTAGGGTGCTTTGGCTTGAAGTTAAAAGGCACTACTTACTGCAAATGGTGGCTTGGGTGCTTTTGCTTGAAGTTAAAGGCACTACTTACTGCAAATGGTGGCTTGGGTGCTTTGGCTTGAAGTTGAAAGGCACTACTTACTGCAAATGGTGGCTTGGGTGCTTTGGCTTGAAGTTGAAAGGCACTACTTACTGCAAATGGTGGCTTGGGTGCTTTGGCTTGATGTTGAAAGGCACTACTTACTGCAAATGGTGGCTTGGGTGCTTTGGCTTGAAGTTAAAAGGCACTACTGCAAATGCACTTACTTCCTGTTTGCACTGTATATTGATTTTAGATAAAACGCTACCACTTACGGCTGTGATTTTTGGCCATCTTACTCAGTCCCCCTCCGCTGAGCAGGTGCAGAGAATTCTTCCCATCAATAAAAAATAAAAGTGTTATTAGTGTTTAAAAAATGTTGAGAATCTCTCTCCTGTCAATCACGCCATGAAGGCCACACCTTTTCCGGTGGGAGGGGGAGGGGTTATAAAACCCGGAAGTGTGGGTGTGGCTCAGTCTCTGCATGATGGGGAGGGAGAGGTCACGACTCTGTCTGAGTTATGAATCAACTGAACACACAGAATGTCTACTGAACTGTGAGTTTTGTGTTTTGTGTGGTTTTATGGTGGTTTCACCCTGCATGAAATGGTATGAAACTGCATTTGAATTTGGTGGCCTTGCACCCTGCTTGAAGTGGAATGAAACTGCACTTGAATTTGGCGGCCTTGCATCCTGCTTGAAGTGGTATGAAACTGCACTGAATTAGGTGGCCTTGCACCCTGCTGAAAGTGGTATGAAACTGCACTTGAATTTGGTGGCCTTGGATCCAGCTTGAAGTGGTATGAAACTGCACTGAATTAGGTGGCCCTGCACCCTGCTTGAAGTGGTAGGAAACTGCACTTGAATTCAGTGGCCTTGCACCCTGCTTGAAGTGGTAAGAAACTGCACTTGAATTTTGTGGCCTTGCACCCTGTTTGAAATGGTAGGTAAATGGATTTGAATTTGGTGGCCTTGCACCCTGCTTGAAATGGAATTTCAAGGAATAGCCATGGGTCAACTGCCAGCCCACCAGCTGTGAGTGAGGTGCCAGCAGATCAGGCTTGAGGGACTGAGCTGCCACCCCAAGAACCCATACCAGCACTCCAGAAAGCCCCCCCACTGGCCACCAATATTGGAATTGGTGGAGAGGTGGAATATTGCATCGGGGGACCAGCCCACCCGTGTGAACATGGGACCCAACGGGTCCCACTTAGTCTAGTATTATATAAAGGTATACTACATTAAATGACCAAAGTTGCCTGGTTGCACATAATTACTAGCATTTTTTTCAAATTATGTGGTGTTAAACTATGCCGTCTGTCAGACAGAATATGCTTCAGTTGTGAAAAACTTATTTCTACCTCAGATGAGGTCACTGGTGCATGCCTGAAACAAGCTACAGGCTCTATATTCATGTCGATATCTTGTGCATTACAACTACCTTTGAGAATTTTAGCAATGTTTTGTATTTCTTCAAGATCTTTATTAGCTAAAATCACTCTCTCACATTTTCCTTGTATGTCTTTACCTACATCGCCAGGAACTTTATGAATATCGTCAGTTACTTTGTTTATAACCAGCAAGTTATTCACTAATGTTTCGCCATGTTTCTCAAAGGAAGTGATATCTTGTGGGAAGTTTGCAAAATTGGAAGCAATAAACACAAGATCGCGGTGGAGGGACTTTTTCTGCATGATTTCACTGACGATCCTGACTGCAGCAGATTCTTCTTATTCAAAACAGTTGACGATTTATTTTATTTTTTCAAAATTTGCAGCAAAGTAGAGTACAGCAGTGAGCCATGTACCCCACCTAGTCAAAACGGGCTGAGGAGGTAGCGGAGTCTCGGGTGCCATTTCCTTGAACAACTGCACACATGACGGTGCTTTGAGGAAGATTTTCTTGACACTGGAAACTAGGCGATTGACATTTGGAAACAAGCTACGTATGTGCTTGGCAATCGAGTCCTCGAGCTAAGCATGTCAAATGCATGTCATCATAAAGTCCTTAAGCTGAGCATGTCAAATGCAACATTTTGGGGAATAAAACTTTAAGAGCACGAGCAGCTTTTTTCATGTATGGAGCTGCATCAGTCACAAACAGAAGAACATTCTCGTATTTTATACCTTCTGGCCAAAGTACTGCCAGTGAAGATGTAAACAACTGAGCAATAGTTGAGCTGTTTGACTTCTCCATTACTTCTGATGTCAACAAATACTCCTTTGATGGTTGACCTGCCTCCAGTGTACCGATGATCACATCGGCAACATATCTCCATAGCTAGCATCGGTTGTCTCATCTATTGGGATCTATATATTATTGCATGCAACTTCATCTCTAATTTTCTGCACAACAATGTTGAAATTGGTGTCAACATAATTTTTCCATAATGATGACTTGCTTGGTATATGTTCCTCTGTGTATTTCTCTAAAAAACCTCTGAGAGATTTGTTTTCCAATTTCCACAGTGGAATTCCAGCATCAATGAATGCCTTGCACAAATCAATCAGATTTGGGACTGGAGCCAGCAGTAAATGTAGTGAGGAGACAAACTTGGGTATTTCGCTTGGGTAGTCTACACCCCAACGGTATCAACATTGACTTCTCTAATTTTAGATAGCCCTTGTCTTCTCCCCCCTCCCCTTCCCCCTTCCCAGCTCTCCTTTTAGTCCTACTGTCTCCACCTCTTCCATTCTTTTTCCCGCCCACCCAACATCAGTCTGAAGAAGGGTCTCGACCCGAAACGTCACCTATTCCTTTCTCTCCATAGATGCTGCCTCACCCGCTGAGTTTCTCCAGCATTTTTTGTCTACCTTCGATTTTTCCAGCAACTGCAGTTCTTTCTTAAATAGAACTTGGAGAAGACTGAACCAACGGGCAGCGGCACGAACGAATGAATGACCGATAGTGGCGCCCCCGGTTTTGCCCAGGTGGTGGAAGTTTTCTTGTAAGTTATACTATGTTAACGTTAATTAAAACATTAATATTAACGTGTTAACATAGAAAACGTCATTGTAATCAAGGTACAACTAGAGAAGATAGCACGACCTTTTAGCAAAACGGCAAAAATAGGTTAATTTAGGCATCTGATCGTGAAAAAGGCATTATCCTGGTGAAATCACCAAAAACGGCATGAACAGGCACATGGCATTTGTGGCAAAACCCTGGCTCTAGTAATCATGTAGTCTTTTTTCTGACTGGTTGGCATGCAACAAGAAGCTTTACACTGTACCTCAGTACACATGACAATAAATCTTCTTCTTGCGTGTGGCGTGCACAGCCTAAAATTGTAAGGCAACTTGTTCTGTTTGATCTTCTGTTTGTGCACGCCAGGTTGATTGCATTCGTTGAAACAGGGTGGACCACGGGAAGGTTGCAATCTTCCCACCCCGTAACAACAAATAAACTAAACTAAACTAAAAACAGCCCCCGAGGTCAGGATTGAACCCAGGTTTCTGGCGCTGCGAGGCAGCAGCTCTACCCGCTGCACTACTGTGCCTTCCTTAAGGTCCTGTCCCACCAGCATGCGATAGCATGCATCTAGCGCGACCAAACGTGGTCGCTTGTGGCATACGGCCTCGCAGGGCCGGTCCCAATTCGAACCACGGAGGCGTGTGGAGTTGTGCGGGGCTGGTCCCGACATCAAACTCACCAATCAACTGGGCAGGAGGCGGGCCGACTGAATTTGGACGTCGCACGTCGTCGGGCGGTGACGTCATCACGCAACGGCACGCTGGGTGGTGATGTCATCGCGCAACGCCACGCACTAGGCTACGCCGTCAAGACACTGCGTACGACGTCGAGACGCTGTGTACGGCCTCAATGCGGCTGCGGGCCGACAGGCCGTTGTCGCGCGGGATTTTCGGGCAGTGCAAGATTTTTGGAGCCCCGCGCGATGTCGGGACCAGCCCCGCACAACTCCATGCGCCTCCGGCGATCGAAGTGGGACCGGCCCTGCGAGGCCGTACGCCTCAAGCGACCACGTTTGGTCGCGCTAGACGTATGCTATCGCATGCTGGTGGGACAGGCCCTTAAGTTAGTTCGAGGTGCAGCCGACATTCGAAGATGGTGCAAGTTAATTTTTGGCAAACGTGAAAAGGCGAGAACTACAGAGGCAAACTTTAAAGTGCTCATTGGATATTCAGAGGAGAAATCCCTGTTTGATATGATTATTTATGTCTGAATTATTGTTAATGAAGTGAGACAGGAGGTGACAAATTAATGCTTCATCTAGTTAAGAAAATAATCAAAGCACTACATCAAGGAGTCCCACTTGTTTCAGAATCAGGCATTACATTCAATGGTTTGATAGATAAAGAGAAGAGAAACTGCGCTTACAAAATTCAACACTTTGTAATTACAGACAGTACCTTCAGGGAAATTTCACATTATTTTTGATGTGGATTGCTGACATCAGCTTTTCTCTGTGCCTCCGTGCCGACTACTTTTTGATCTGCCTGATATCTTAATGCTCTGATATTTTATTCCTCATCAATTGGTAGATGCTTCCATCCACCCTGATTTTCAGACTAAAAGATAAACCAATAATAATAAAAATAATAAATTAAGTTATTTTATATTTATTTATTATATAATGACAACATATAAAAATATTAATAGACAATAGGTGCAGGAGTAGGCCATTCGGCCCATCGAGCCAGCAACGCCATTCACCACCATGCCTGATCATCCACACTCATTACCCCGTTCCTGCCTTCTCCCCATATCCCCTATCTTTAAGAGCTCTATCCAACTCTCTCTAGAAAGCATCCAGAGAATTGGCCACCACTGCCTTCTGAGTCACAGAATTCCACAGATTCACAACTCTCTGGGTGAAAAAGTGTTTCCTCATCTCCGTTCAAAATGACTTACCCCTTATTCTTAAACTGTGGCCCCTGGTTCTGGACGCCCCCAACATCAGGAACATGTTTCCTGCATCTAGCGTGTCCAAACCCTTAATAATCTTATATGTTTCAATAAACATAGAAACATAGAAAATAGGTGCAGGAGTAGCCCATTCGGCCCTTCGAGCCTGTGTGCCATTCAATATGATCATGGCTGATCATCCAACTCAGTATCCTGTACCTTCCTTCTCTCCATACCCCCTGGTCCCTTTAGCCACAAGGGCCACATCTAACTCCCTCTTAAATATAGCCAATGAACTGGCCTCAACTACCTTCTGTGGCAGAGAATTCCAGAGATTTACCACTGTGTGAAAAATGTTTTTCTCATCTCGGTCCTAAAATATTTCCCCTTTATCCTTAAACTGTGGCCCCTTGTCCTGGACTTCCCCAATATCGGGAACAATCTTGCTGCATCTAGCCTGTCCAACCCCTTAAGAATTTTGTAAGTTTCTATAAGATCCCCCCTCAATCTTCTAAATTCTAGCGAGTACAAGTTTCTATAAGATACCCTCTCATCCTTCTATACTCCAAACTACATGCCCAGCTCTCCATTCTCTCAGCCTATGACAGTCCCGCCATCCCGGGAATTAACCTTGTAAACCTACCTCAACAGCAAGAATTTCCTTCCTCAAATTTGGAGACCAAAACTACACACAATAGTCCAGGTGTGGTCTCACTAGGGCCCTGTACAACTGCAGAAGGACCTCTTTGCTCCTATACTCATCTCCTCTTGTTATGACGGCCAACATGCCATTCACTTTTTTCACTACCTGCTGTACCTGCATGCTTACTTTCAGTGACTGATGAACAAGGACCCCCAGATCTCGTTGTACCTCCCCTTTTCCCAACTTGACACCATTCAGATAGGTCTGAAGAAGGGTTTCGGCCCGAAACGTCGCCTGGTCTGAAGAAGGGTATCGGCCCTAAACGTCGCCTATTTCCTTCGCTCCATAGATGCTGCTGCACCCGCTGAGTTTCTCCAGCATTTCTGTGTACCTACCATTCAGATAATAATCTGCTTTCCTGATTTTGCCACCAAAGTGGATAACCTCACATTTATCCACGTTAAACTGCATCTGCCATGCATCTGCCCACTCACCCAAGTCACCCTGCATCCTCATAGCACCCTCCTCACAGTTCACACTGCCACCCAGCTTTGTGTCATCTGCAAATTTGCTAATGTTACCTTTATAACATTTATAATTTGTTATTATAATAGTTTAGTTTCGTTTAGTTAAGCTTAGAGATACAGCACCCTAAAGACTAAAATATTCAATCAATCAATCAATCAAGTTTTATTCGTCATTTGCACATAAGTCCAGTGAAATTAATTTACCAGCAGCGGTACAATAAAAAAAAAGAACACACACTACACAATAAAAAAATGTAACACAAACATCCACCACAGCATTAATCACTGTGGTGGAAGGCACAAAATTTGGCCAGTCCTCCTCCATTTTCCCCCGTGGTCAGGTCCTCAACCCGTCGCAGTCGCCGCTGCGGGCGTCCAGATGTACAGGCAAGGTAAGTCCAGGTAAGTCCTGAATAAGTCCTGAATCGGTGCCTCCCCACCGGAGACCGCAGCTTCAAGATGATGCCGCGGTCGATGATTTAAAGTCCCCGCCGCGCCGCAGCCAGAAGCACCGCTTTTGGATATTTCCGAAGATCTTTCCTGGAGCCAGCACACTGATACAATTATAAAGAAAGCACATCAACGCCTCTACTTCCTGATAAATTTGCAGAGGTTCGGTATGTCAGAGAGGATTCTCTTGAAATTCTACAGTAGAGAGCACATTCACTGGTTGCATCATGGCCTGGTTCACCAACCCGAACGCCCAGGGGCGAAGACAACGGCAAAAAGTGGTGACCACTGCCCGGTCCATCACGGGTACTGACCTCCCCACCATCGAAGGGATCTACAGGAGTCACTGCCTCAAAATGGGCAGCCAGCATCATCAGAGACCCACACCACCCTGGCCACGCTCTCATTTCACCCCTGCCATCGGGAAGAAGGTACAGGAGCCTGAAAACTGTAACGTCCAGGTTCAGGAACAGCTTCTTCCCTACAGCCATCAGGCTATTATACACTACCACCTCAAATAAACTCTGAACTACATAGACTATTATTGTTATTATGCACTATTATTGTTTGTTTGCTTATTATGCGTACATGTGTGTGCGTGTGAACGTTATTTTCTCGTTTATCACATTGTTCACAGTGTACTATGTTTACATATCCTGTTGTGCTGCAGCAAGTAAGAACTTCATTGTTCTATCTGGGACACATGACAATAAAACTCTCTTGACTCTTGAATCTATACGACCAAGTTATCATGAATCCCATTCATCTTAATCTTCTGGATCAATCTGCCATGAGGGATCTCATGTTCATAAATGATAGGAGCTGAATTAGGCCATTTGGCCCATCAAGTCTACTCCGCCATTCAATCATGGCTGATCTATCTCTCACTCCTAAAGGGCCTGTCCCACTTACACGATTTTTTTCGGCAACTTGCCGGCACCCGACATTAGTCGCCGCAGGTGGCCGAACATTTTCAACGTGTTGAAAACCCAGCGGTGACCAGAGCAAGGTACGACTCTTTATGCCACTACTCACGACCATACAGGCATCACTCTGTAACATGTGGTGAGTAGTCGCCCAAAGAGTCGTGTATGGTCGTGAGTAGTGGCTCAAAGAGTCGTACATTTTTCTGGTCGCCGCTGGATTTTCAACGTTGAAAATTTACCAAAAAAAAATGCCAAAAAAAATCGCTTAGGTGGGACAGGCCCTTCACTCCATTCTCCTGCCTTCTCCCCGTAGTCCCTGACACCCGCACTAATCAAGAATCTATCTATCTCTGCCTTAGTAACATCCATTCACAGCCTCCACAGCCTCCTGTGGCAATGAATTCCACTTATCTTATCAAAAACCTTATTAAAAACCATGTATACAACAACCACTAACGTGCAGTCTCTTTTGTCACCTCCTCTAAAACCTCACTCAAGTTAAGGGCCTGTCCCACTTTCAAGACCTAATTCATGACCTGCCGAGTTTGCCCTTGAATCATTCTCGCAGCATGGTCGTCACGAGGTCGTAGGCAGGTCGTAGGAGGTCGTAGGGGGTTGTAGGTAGGTCGTGAAGCTAGTCATAGGTAATCGTGGCATCAAGTAGGTCGGGGTGTTTTTCAACATGATTAAAAATGTCCACGAGTAAAAAAGGTTGTGAATTAGGTCATGAAAGTGGGACAGGCCCTTTAGCATCATAACATATGTGTGTGAAGAGAGGCCCCATCCAAAACGTCACCTGTCCGTGTTCCCCAGCAGGCCAGACGGCATCTGGAGAACATGTACAGGTGTGTTTCGGGTCGAGACCCTTCCTTCACCCATCCGCAGGCAAAGTTGTGCTGGCTATCCCTATTTAGCCCGTTCTCTTCCAAATGGGAGTAAATCTTATCTCAAAGAATTCTCCCCAAGCTAAACATGAAACTAAACCGTTCCCTCTTCTCTGCTTTTTGCCTCCAGTTGAGTTGCATGTCAATAGACAATAGACAATAGGTGCAGGAGTAGGCCATTTTGCCCTTAGAGTAAGCACCGCCATTCAATGTGATCATGGCTGATCATCCACAATCAGTATCCGGTTCCTACCTTCTCCCCATATCCTCTGACTCTGCTATCTTTAAGACCCCTATCTAGCTCTCTCTTGAAAGTATCCAGAGAACCGGCCCCCACCACCCTCTGAGGCAGAGAATTCCGCAAACTCACAACTCTCTGTGAGAAAAAGTGTTTCCTCGTCTCCGTTCTGAATGGCTTACTCCTTATTCTTAAACTGTGGCCCCTGGTTCTGGACTCCCCCAACATCGGGAACATGTTTCCTGCCTCTAGCGTGTCCAAGCCCTTAATAATCTTATATGTTTCAATGAGATTTCCTCTCATCCTTCTAAACTCCAGAGTATACAAGCCCAGCTGCTCCATTCTCTCAGCATATGACAGTCCTGCCATCCCGGGAATTAACCTTGTAAACCTACGCTGCACTCCCTCAATAGCAAGAATGTCCTTCCTCAAATTAGACCAAAACTGCACACAATACTCCAGGTGTGGACTCACTAGGGCTCTGTACAACTGCAGAAGGACCTCTTTGCTCCTATACTCAACTTCTCTTGTTATGAAGGCCAACATGCCATTCGCTTTCTTCACTGTCTGCTGTACGCGCATGCTTACTTTCATTGACTGATGAACAAGGACCCCCAGATCCCTTTGTACTTCCCCTTTTCCCAACAGATGTCAAGTTGTGTAGGTAAGAATAAGAAAGACAGACAGAAAACTTCGCCATGCACCATGCCTTGTAATACGCTGAGCATTTTAACTACACACATTAAAAATGTAGGAACTCAGAAGCATAGAAAATCGGTGCAGGAGTAGGCGATTCGGCCCTTCGAGCCAGCACCGCCATTCAATACGATCATGGCTGATCATCCAGAACCACAATCAGTATCCGGTTCCTGCTTTCTCCCCATATCCCTTGATTCCGTTAGCCCTAAGAGCTAAATCTAACTCTCTCTTGAAAACATCCAGTGAATTGGCCTCCACTGTCAGAGAATTCCACAGATCCACAACTCTCTGGGTGAAAAGGTTTTTTCCTCATCTCAGTCCCAAATGGCCGACCCCTTATTCTTAAACTGTTACCCCCTGGTTCTGGACTCCCCCCAACATGGGGGGACATTTTTCCTGCATCCAGCCTGTCCAATCCTTTAAGAATGTTATATGTTTCTATAAGATCCCCTCTCATCCGTCTAAATTCCAGTGAGTACAAGCCAAGTCGCCCCATTCTTTCATCGTAGGTCAGTCCCCCCATCCCTGGAATTAACCTGGTGAACCTGCGCTGCTCTCCCTCAATAGCAAGAATTCTGACCGCCAGTGTATTATCCCCGTGCTTTTGAATAAGGAATATAAAGAAATCAGATGAGCATCCGAGCGATTGATGTTCAGTTACAGCACCAGTTCCTCCCGCTCTGGAGAGCACCTGTGCATAGAAGCTGGGAGAGAACATGAAGAGACAAGTGCCAAATTGGCACCTCTATAAAGACTTGAACAAGAGGTTGAGGGTTTGCGAGCTTTTATTTCTGATAGATTCCTTTATTAAGAGGAGGCCAGACAGAGAGGATCTTTGATCCATAAAGAAATTCATCACAAAGAGTTGGTGAGAAAGAATTCAAGGCGGGTAACGTCATAAATTGTCACACAGACCATTTAGACAGTCAGACAGGATACGAACAAAA
This sequence comes from Amblyraja radiata, assembly GCF_010909765.2. Classification (NCBI taxonomy): domain Eukaryota; kingdom Metazoa; phylum Chordata; class Chondrichthyes; order Rajiformes; family Rajidae; genus Amblyraja; species Amblyraja radiata. The sequence goes on along the minus strand of NC_045959.1, from coordinate 114,240,339 downwards.
TGCTGGAGTAACTCAGCGGGACAGGCAGCATCTCTGGAGAGAAGGAATGGGTGATGTTTTGGGCCGGGCAGCCTTCTTCATATCCCGGACCAAGGGTCTCGAACTGAAACATCACCTATTCCTTTTCTCCAGAGATAGACAACAGACAATAGACAATAGACAACAGGTGCAGGAGTAGGCCATTCGGCCCTTCGAGCCAGCACTGCCATTCAATGTGATCATGGCTGATCATCCACAATCAGTACCCCGTTCCTGCCTTCTCCCCATATCCCCTGACTCTGCTATCTTTAAGAGCCCTATCTAGCTCTCTCTTGAAAGTATCCAGAGAACCGGCCTCTGAGGCAGAGAATTCCACAGACTCATAACTCTCTGTGTGAAAAAGTTTTTCTTCATCTCCGTTCTAAATGGCTTACCCCATATTCTAAAACTGTGGCCCCTGGTTCTGGACTCCCCCAAAATCGGGAACATGTTTCCTGCCTCTAGTGTGTCCAAACCCTTAATAATCTTATATGTTTCAATAAGATAACTTCTCATCCTTCTAAATTCCAGAGTATACAAGCCCAGCCGCTCCATTCTATCAACATATGACAGTCCCGGGAATTAACCTTGTGAACCTACGTTGCACTCACTCAATAGCAAGAATGTCCTTCCTCAAATTTGGAGACCAAAACTGCACACAATACTCCAGGTGTGGTCTCACTAGAGCCCTAAGGGTGGGAGATTGCAACCTTCACGTGGTCCACGAATGCAATCAACCTGGCGTGCACAAACAGAAGATCAAACAGAACAAGTTGTCTTACAACTTTAGGCTGTGCATGCCATATGCAAGAAGAGAAGAAGACTAGGGCTCTATACAACTGCAGAAGGACCTCTTTGCTCCTATACTCAATTCCTCTTGTTACGTTTTCTTCACTGACTGCTGCCTAACATGCTGTTTTACGCCAGCATCTTCTGCCAATCTTTGGTGTAAGCCAGCACCTGCAGGTCCTTACTACACAAGACATTCAGGTAGATTGTCTTCTCCTTGCTGTTGGCTTTTGAAAGGTTCATTTCCTCAAGCCAAATAGCTTGTCAGCATCACAGCGCAATTGATGGGGAATCACTGGCCATTTGCAGAGTTTACAAGGTTACAGCAGGTGTCCAAGGGAACCATGGGACCATGGCCTCATCAGTGACCCCTTCTACACTGCACGCTGCCTTGGAAAAGCAGCCAACATAACGACAGACCCCGATCATACTTTCTACCTCCAGCTCCTGTCGGGCTGAAGATAAATTTAGTGCACGCCACCAGACTCAGGTACAGATTCTTCCCCTCTGTTATCAAGCTTCTGAGCAGTCCTTCCATTAGCTTGCATATTGTCTTAGTTTAGATTTAGTTTTAGAGATACAGCACAGAAACAGGCTCTTCATCCCATCGCGTCCACACAGGCCAACGATCCCCGCACATTAACACTACCCTGTACACACTGGGGACAATATTATATTTAGACATTTATACCAAGCCAATTAACCTACAATCCAGTATGTCTTTTGTCGGAGATCTCTACCGCATTGCAGACATTGTAGTCTCCATACATAGTCTCTGGAATTGGCTGAGAACTATCATAAGATCATGAGTAATAGTAGTAGAATTAGGCCATTCGGCCCATCAAGTCTATGCCATTCAATCATGGCTGATCTATCTCTCCCTCCTAACCCTATTCTCCTGCCTTCTCCCCATAACCCTTGACACCCGTACTAATCAAGAATCTATCTATCTCTGCCTTAAATATATCCACTGACTTGGCCTCCACAACCTTCTGTGGCAAAGAATTCCACAGATCCACCACCCTCTGACGAAATAAATTCCTCCTCATCCCCTTCCAAGAAGAACGTCCTTTAATTCTGAGGCTGTGACCTCTGGTCCTAGACTCTCCCACTAGTGGAAACATCCTCTCCACATCCACTCTATCCAGGCCGTTCACTATTATGCACTCTGTATCTTCCCCTTTACTCCAACTATTATACGTGAGTTTAATGACTGTTTTGATGAATTATCTGTTCTGATTGGAAAACACAGTTTTTCACTGTACCTCGGTACACGGGCCTTCTTCTTGTCGAGCCCATACACAAGATTAGAAGTTGTTCGGCCAGAGCTGAACACACTTCTCGGCATCTGCATACAATGATGTCCGTCTTGTCGCTTCTTGTGCTTCTTGTGCGTGGAAAGATTGGTGGAAACAGGGCCGCGACGTGAACGCCCTTTCCTTGACCCCGGTGGTAATAATAAGTCTAATCCTAAACTTAAGGTCTGTGTCCTTCAGAGATCTGTACTCTGTGATATTATTTCTGGATATTATGGGGTCTTCGGTTCGAGCATTGACTTCAGCTCCACCAGCAGGTTTATTTCCATTACAATGTCAGAAATGCTAGAGGGTCTTGCCTGGGGTGGTGGTGGTGGTGGCAGATACGATCATGGTGTTTAGGGGGCTTTTAGATAGACAGGAACATGCAGAGACTGAGGAGATTGCTTTAACTGGAACACCTTGCCGCTGCACATCAGACAGGCCCCCTCACTGTCCATCTTCAAATCCTCCCTAAAAACACATTTTTATTCTTTGGCTTTCGACACTGGCTGAGGCATTGCTCCTGTTTTTAGTGCTTTTAATGTCTTTTAATTTTTTGTGTGTTTTTTATAGTCCTTCGTTTTACGGTTTTTAATGGTTTTTAATTGTTTGTAATAGCTTTTTGTTCATGAGTTCTCATGTACAGCACTTTGTGGCAACTGTAGTTGTTTAAAGTGCTTTATAAATAAAGTTATTATTATTATTATTATTATTAACTATTAGATATTACTAGACTTTGTCTGCCTCTCTACCTCCACCAACAAATCGTTCCATATACCCGCCACCCTCTGTGTTGAAGAGTTCCCCTTTCACCGACATCCTCTGGTCCTCGATTCACCTACTCTGGGTACAAGACTCTGTGCATTCACCCTATCTATTCCTCTCACGATTTTATACACCTCCAGAAGATCGCCCCTCATCCTCCTGCACTCCAGGGAATAGACAATAGACAATAGGTGCAGGAGTAGGCCATTTGGCCCTTCGAGCCAGCACCGCCATTCAATGTGATCATGGCTGATCATCCCCAATCCTGCCTTCTCCCCATATCCCCCGACTCCGCTATTTTTAAGCCCTATCTAGCTCTCTCTTGAAAGCATCCAGAGAACCGGCCTCCACCGCCCTCTGAGGCAGAAAATTCCACAGACTCACCACTCTCTGTGAGAAAAAGTGTTTTCTCGTCTCCGTTCCAAATGGTTTACTCCTTATTCTTAAACTGTGGCCCCTGGTTTTGGACTCCCCCAACATCGGGAACATGTTTCCTGCCTCTAGCGTGTCTCGTCGGGATGATCAACGTTGGGACGGATTGAACACACACTTGGAGTTCCCGAGTATGCCACTTCCTTACCGGAGACCGCGGCTTCAGGTCAAAGGCCATGGTGGAAACGACATGTTTCCTGCCTCTAGTGTGCCCAAGCCCTTAACAATCTTATATGTTTCAATGAGATACCCTCTCATCCTTCTAAACTCCAGAGTGTACAAGCCCAGCTGCTCCATTCTCTCAGCATATGACAGTCCCGCCATCCCGGGAATTAACCTTGTAAACCTACACTGCACTACCTCAATAGCAAGAATGTCCTTCCTCAAATTAGGGGACCAAATAGTGGAAGTGAGTCCTAGGCCGCAGAACCTCTCCCTTCAGCTCGGGCCCTCGAATCCTGGCAACATCCTGGCGAATCTTCTCCAGCACTCTTTCCAGCTGAACGACGCCCTCTGATGGGTCTTGGGCAGGGGGTGTGCCAGGATGGCACGTGTCCAGCAGCTGCTTGGCCGCGACCAAGGTTCTTGCTTGCCTCGCCCGCTGGCAGTATGTCTCCAAAACAAACAGGGATTATGCGTGTTGTGTCAAGCGGTCAGGAGCCATGAATCATTCTGGAGAGCGTTGGTTATGTACACAATTAACCAGAGTTTACTTTCTTCAGCAGGCTTCCTGGAAGTCTCTGAGACAGTTACTGACAGGACATTACACAACATTGGTGAGAAAACTTCGACTGACTCACCAGAGCCTGCAAAAGTGACATTTTGATAAAATGATGTACGGGTGTCCGATTGAAAATTTAGCGCACGGCTCTAACATTTTGTGTGGCACGGTGGCGCAGAGGTAGAGTTGCTGCCTTACAGCGCCAGTGACTCGGGTTCAATGGACAATAGACAATAGGTGCAGGAGGAGGCCATTTGGCCCCTCGAGCCAGCACCGCCATTCAATGTGATCATGGCTGATCATCCCCAATCAGTACCCCGTTCCTGCCTTCTCCCCATATCCCCTGACTCCGCTATTTTTGAGCCCTATCTAGCTCTCTCTTGAAAGCATCCAGAGAACCCGCCTCCACCACCCTCTGAGGCAGAGAATTCCACAGACAAGCGAGCGATCCCGACTACGGGTGCTGTCTGTACGGAGTTGGCACGTTCTCCCCGTGACCTGCGTGGGTTTTCTCCAGGGTTACGGTTTCCTCCCACACTCCAAAGATGTACAGGTTTGTAGGTTAATTGGCTTCTGTAAAATGTAACTTATCCCCAGCATGTAGGATAGTGCTAGTGTACAGGGTGAAGGGCCTGTGTCCATGCTGGATCACTAAAGTCTAAAGTGTAAAGGTGGTAAGAGGTTTCAGTTTAGAGATATAGGATGGAAACAAGTGGTCACACTGGGTTCACTCTGACCATTAGTCACCTGTTTACACTAGTTCTATGTTATCTCCGTGGATTGTCACCTTGTCGAGGTGGAGAAGCTTGTGTGGACCTGAGATCATGAGAGCGATGCCGTCTGGAGCTATGCTCCTGGTAGGGCCACCCATGGCGGTAAGGTCGAGGGGGAGTTCTCTGACAAAGAGCAATCCAACCAAGACCTCAACGGTGGAACAGGCGGAGGACGATGGCTGACCTTAGTGGAGCGTCACAACGGCTGGGAAGGCGGATGAAGGCTGCAGCAGAAAAGGGTCTCCGGTCGTCTTGGACTCCATGCCACTGGATCCTGACCCAGATCTGTCAAGGACGGTGGGGTGGCTGTCTGTGCACCAGTCTCCCCACGTTAAACAAAGTCACGCACAGGCGTCCTCCAACCCTGGAGACACCCATGGTCAGCCACGACCGAAGGGGGCCTAAGAAATGTTATCCCACTTTCGTATCCATTCCCGACACACAAAGGACAATGGACAGTGGACCAATTAACCTACAACTCCGCGCGTGTTTGGCATGTATGGGGGAAAACCGGAGCACTTGGAGGAAGCCCAGGCAGCCACAGAGAATGTGCAAACTCCACACCAACAGTACCCGAGGTCAGGATCGAACTCAGTCCACTGGCGCTATGAGGCAGCAGCTCTACCCGCTGCGCCACCGTGCCGCCCTACTGAGATTTCCTTTCACGTTTTAATCACCTCTTAACAGGAACATTTTTAAATCCGAGACAAATATATGAGGTAATTGGCCAACTTGACTGCAACAGGCCGGCGTGGACAAGTTGGGCCGAAGGGCCTATTTCTGCGCTGTATCACTCTATGATCCTATGACTCTGACAACTGGAAATGGAATTCCTTCCCCTCGCCATCCTTCATGCAACCGTCGAAAAGATGGTGAAAGCAAGTCCCCAGGGACTTGCAAAACACTCAATCCTCACAGCCGGTTGAACAACAAGCTCGTTTCCTGCCAGTCTGATTCCCCTGGTGCCTGGTGTATGGAGTAATAACCAGAGGCCTGGACGATTGAAATGCAAATATGTCTAGACCCTGCAGAAGCTGTGGAAGTGTGTTCTTGCAACTAAATAAAAAGCTCGAATTGGTAAAGCTGGGATTGGTGATGGTGTCCACGCAATTTCCAGGTTTTAGTAAAACTGAACTTGATTTATAGGGCACTCAAGCACTTTTTTTTACCCAGGTCATTTCCTCTTTAAGAATAAGGAGTAAGCCATTTAGAACGGAGACGAGGAAACATTTTTTCTCACAGAGAGTTGTGAGTCTGTGGAATTCTCTGCCTCAGAGGGCGGTGGAGGCTGGTTCTCTGGATGCTTTCAAGAGAGAGCTAGATAGGGCTCTTAAAGATAGCGGAGTCAGGGGATATGGGGAGAAGGCAGGAACGGGGTACTGATTGGGGATGATCAGCCATGATCACATTGAATGGCAGTGCTGGCTCAAAGGGCCGAATGGCCTACTCCTGCACCTATTGTCTATTGTCTATTGTCTCTTCTACCCTCTCCAGTTGTGCAGAAGGTATCCAAGCTTGCAATGCTTGCAGCACCAGTTTCAGGAACAGCTTCTTCCACGCTGTTATCAAATTACTGAACAGGCTGGGTTAGCTCTCCAGTCTGTGTCTTTCGTGAGAAAGTCACCCAATAAAGCTACGGAAAGGCCTAATGAACCACTATGGCCTAAAAATCCATCAGGCGAGAACAAAATGCTCTGAGAAGGAGAAAGAGGTGCAGCGCACAGGCCTTGAACCTGGTGAGATGCAGGAGGAGCCCGGCCAGGACTCACCCCCTCAGAGCCCAGTCCCTCCACACACTAGAGTCTCCCAACCCCTGCAGAGTAGTTATTAGGTTCAGGTTCAGGAATAGCTACATCCCCACAGCCATCAGGCTATTAAACTTGGCTCGGACAAAACTCTGAACATTAATAGCCCATTATCTGTTTATTTGCACTTTATCAGTTTATTTATCCATTTGTGTATATATTTGTATAATGGTATATGGACACACTGATCTGTTCTGTAAGTTCTGTTGTGCTGAAGCAAAGCAAGAATGTCATTGTCCTATCAGGGACACATGACAATAAACTCTCTTGAGAATTCTCTCTTGAGAATCTTGAGAAGATGGCTGATCCGTGGGAGGTTGCTGCTGGGACGCGAGTCGGGGCCTGATCAACCCCGGCTGGGTCACCTGGGCGAGGGTGCCTGATGTTGTGAGACCCGAAACACCAAATAACCCCAGATCACATCACTGAGGATGCGTCCCAGCGCATCTAGAAGGTGTATATTTTTCACATAAGCCATATCCTAGCAATTGAGGCAGTGCAGCCTCATGAGGTTAATCTCCGTATTGCAGGACAGTCGTGCGATGAAAGGTTGGAAATACTGGGCTTGTCCTTACTGGAATTTAGAAGGATGAGAGGATATCTTACAGGAATGTATAAAATTATAAAAGGACTAGACAAGCTAGATGCAGGAAAAATGTTCCCAATGTTGGTCGAGTCCAGAACCAGGGGCCACAGTCTAAGAATAAAGGGAAGGTCATTTAAAACTGAGATGAGAAAAAACTTTTTCACCCAGAGAGTTGTGAATTTATGGAATTCACTGCCACAGAAGGCAGTGGAGGTCAATTCACTGGATGAATTTAAAAGAGTTATGGGCCTGTCCCACTTAGGCGATTTTTTAGGCAACTACAGGCGATTAGTTTGTCACCACATGTTCGCCGGTGGTCGCTGGGAGTCGTCTCCTCAGTCGCGCAAAAAGTTGTAGCGTCTTTCTGGTCGGCGCTAAATTTTCAACATGTTGGAGACTTTTTTGGTGACAGTGGGTTTGACGCCAATGAGCGTAGCTTGACTTCTCCTGACGTAGGTGTTGTCGTAGGTTGTCGCCAGGATGACGCCGGCAGTTGCCTAAAATAATCGCCAAGTGGGACAGGCCCATTAGATAGAGCTCTATGGGGCTAGCAGTGTCAGGGGATATGGGGAGAAGGCAGGAACGGGGCACGGATTGTAGATGATCAGCCATGATCACAGTGAATGGCGGTGCTGGCTCGAAGGGCCTAATGGCCCACTCCTGCACCTATTGTCTATGTTTCTATGAGCTAGGGTTTAGTCCCTACTTCATTACAGTCTCTGGGAACTGCAACACTATCACGCTGTCACAATATATTCCGCACTCTGGTATTTTTCGGTTTCTATGTTTTTATTGGAAGCATTTGTGCAAAGAACTTGGCCACAAGCCCACTGTCTCCGCCTCTTCCTTTCTTTTTCCTGCCCCCCCCCCCCACCCCCACCCCACATCACTCTGAAGAAGGGTCTTGACCTGAAACGCCACCTATTTCTTCTCTCCATAGATGCTGCCCGTTGAGTTCCTCCAGCACTTTTGTCTACCTTCAATGTTACCAGCGTCTGCAGTTCTTTCTTAAACCAGTGCCATTACTGTCTATTTGTGGCGTTACGAGCTTAATGATGGATCAGGATACGTGGAAGGTAGGACGTGAGTGTTTAGCATTTGTTGGAAAGTGAATTAATCAGTAGTTTCCTTTATTTAGTAGATATCTCTGCCTTAAAAAAATTATCCACTGACTTGGCCTCCACAGTCTTCTGTGGCAATGAATTCCACAGATTCACCACCATCAGACTAAAGAAATCTCTCCTCATCTCCTTCCTAAAAGAACGTCCTTTAATTACCAGGCTATGATCTCTGGTCCTAGACTCTCTCATGAGTGGAAACATCCTCTCCACATCCACTCTATCCAAGCCTTTCACTATTCTGTACGTTTCTATGAGTTTCCCCCTCATTCTTCTAAACTCCAGCGAGTACAGGCCCAGTGCCGACAAACGCTCATCATAGGTTAACCCACTCATTCCTGGGATCGTTCTTGTAAACCTGCTCTGGACTCTCTCCAGAGCCCAGCACATCCTTCCTTCGCATGTTGGTATAACCAGTTGAGTTGGTACTTTGGCTTTGGGCTTGGGCTTTCTTGGTTGGCGGCTTATCCTGGTGTTACAAGCACTTTGTGATATAATTGTAATCTGTGGACAGGACTCTTACAACCACCTGAAGGCCCTGGCAAACACGCATAGTTCATGTCAAACACCAAAACACCCATCAAAGGCATTAAGAAGAAAAACAAAGACACTCCCAAATATTTGTGCAGTCAAATTAAGTAGAAAGGAAGTGGCTTGTCCTCGACGTTTTCACAAGGGAATTTATATTGGGCACAGATGACAGACATCAAAACAAAACAACCGATGAACTCCGATAAGACTTGTTTCAGGCTGATGAGATTTCTGTAGAAATGACATTAGCCATAATTAGTTCTCTTTCAAAATTTCAGGTTTAGGACCAAATAGACTCGTTTGCGGAATTCTCTGTCTCTGGTGGAGGCTGGTTCTATGGATGCTTTCAAGAGAGAGCTAGATAGGGCTCTTAAAAATAGCGGAGTCTGGGGATATGGGCAGGAACGGGGTACTGATTGGGGAACTTCTTCTTCTTTCATGTGGCATGCACAGCCTAAAGTTGTTGGACAACTTGTTCTATTTGATCTTCCGTTTGTGCACGTCGAGTTGATTGCATTAGTCGAAACAGGGCGGACCACGTGAAGGTTGCAAACTTCCAGCCCCCTGATTGGGGATGATCAGCCATGATCACATTGAATGGCTCAAAGGGCCGAATGGCCTACTCCTGCACCTATTGTCTATTGTCTATTGTCTATTGTCTATTTATCCAGGCAGTCCCCCTGATAGCTTGTAGAAACAAGGAACTGCAGATGCTGGTTGACAAAGAAACTACACAGAGTGCTGGAGTAACTCAGTGACTCAGAAGGACAAGGAAGAGCATGAGGGTCATCATTTAACTTATTCTGTCTCGGTTACTAAGGTTGACTGCAAAAGCAGTAAGAGACACAAAACCAGGCATAGACTCTAACTCAGCTCCAGGTTAATCCAGAATAAATATTATAAGAAGATAGACACAAAATTCTGGAGTAACTCAGCGGGACAGGCAGCGTCTCTGGAGAGAAGGAATGGGTGACGTTTCGGGTCAAAACGTCTAGACCCAAAACGTCACTCATTTCTTCTCTCCAGAGACGCTGCCTGTCCCGCTGAGTTACTCCAGAATTTTGTGTCTTGCTTCAGTTTAAAAGCATCTGCAGTTCCTTCCTACACATAAACATTACAAGGTAGACAAAATTGCTGGAGAAACTCAGCGGGTGAGGCAGCATCTATGGAGAGAAGGAATAGGTAACGTTTTGGGTCGAGACCCTTCTTCAGACTGATGTCGGGGGGGGTGGTGGGAAAAACATCGCCTATTCCTTCTCTCCATAGATGCTGCCTCACCTGCTGAGTTTCTCCAGCATTTTTGTCTACCTTTGATTTTTCCAGTATCTGCATTTCTTGTAACATAAATATTACAAGGTCATTTGATCGGAACCATGGGTTAGAGTAGAAGGAAACAGCATCCATTTCTTGATAATTGGGATTCTAATATCAGCCTTTGAGACAGGAATAAAAGTGGATGTTAAATACTGAAGAAACAAAGAACTGCAGATGAAATGTGTAAGAGGAACTGCAGATGCTGGTTTAAACCGAGGATAGACACAAAATGCTGGAGTAACTCAGCGGGACAGGCAGCATCTCTGGAGAGAAGGGATGGGTGATGTTTTGGGTCGAGACCCTTCTTCAGACTGAGAGTCTGGGGAGAGGGAGACACAGAGATAAGGAAGTGTAGGTGTGAAAAGAGACATCAAAGGGGATAAAATTCGAGGAAAATGTAGAATAGATTGGTTAGCTCGGAGAAAGTGACAATGAAGCAGACAGAGATAACATTTAATCGGGTGAAAGACAAGAGAATTGGGAAGGGGAAGGGATGGAGAGAGAGGGAAAGCAAGGGCTACTTGAAGTTAGAGAAGTCAATGTTTATACCGCTGGGGTGTAAGCTGCCCAAGCGAAATATGAGGTGCTGTTCATCCAATTTGTGCTGGGCCTCACTCTGACAATGGAGGAGGCCCAGGACAGAAAGGTCAGATTGGGAATGGGAGGGGGAGTTGAAGTGTTGAGCAACCGGGAGATCAGGTAGGTTAAGACGAGCTGAGCGGAGGTGTTCAGCGAAACGATCGCCGAGCCTGCGCTTGGTCTCACCGATATACAGGAGTCCACACCTGGAACAGCGGTTACAGTAGATGAGGTTGGAGGAGGTGCTAGTGAACCCCTGCCTCACCTGAAAAGACTGTTGGAGTCCTTGGATGTAGTCGAGGGAAGAGGTACATGGACTGGATTTGCATCTCCTACGGTTGCAGGGGAAAGTACCCTCAGTGCGTCAGGCAGCATCTGTGGTGAACATGGATAGGTGATGTTTCGGGTCAGGGCCCTTCTTGAATTAATGAATTAATTAATTAATAAGTTTATTGGCCAAGTATTCACATACAAGGAATTTGCCTTGGTGCTCCGCCCACAAGTGACAACATGACAAGTGACAGTTAGGAATGACACATAAAACATTAAAACATTAATAATAAAACATTATTGATTAAACATGTGAATTAAATAAAATACCAGAACAAAAGGAGGCTACAGATTTTACTTCGGAGTCACGTGAGTGGCTACGTGAAGAAGCCCGCCAGGACGCATGCGTGTCATATCGCTTTCACGCTTGTGAAACGACAGGCGGGGTGGAACGTTCCCCCGCAGCGGTAAGTTTGAAACCGCGACCTGCAGGTAAGTGATTTACTCTGCAGTAGTGTTTGTCCCCGCGCTGTTTTTACACAGGGGGGGAAGCTGGACAAAATAGTGTCCACAAGTGCTGCGAGTAAAGCTGGCTGGGGAGGACCGCGAAGTTGCGGGAGCCAGCAGCAGCTGAAGGCACAAGCCCCGTAAGGGATCAGCTGTGCCGACTTTTTGTCCCACGCCGGCCAGAACACCACGGCCGGGCGGGAGACTATTCAGAATGGGGCCATCGACTTTTGACAAGTCGAAAACGGAGGAGGCGGGGTGGAACGACGTTCCCCCATAGCGACAATTTAAACCAGGACCTGCAGGTAAGAGCTGTGGTCTTTTTGTGTTTCCCATGCTGATTACAGGTGGAGAAACCAACGGGCTGCAACAAAGCTGGTGAGGGAGGACCGCGGAGCAGCGGGCAGCCAGCAGCAGCCAGCGGCACTCGGATCACCGATAGTGGGATCAGCTGTGCCCGATGTCGCCTCCGCACCGGCCAGATCCACGCGGCCGGGCGGTAAGGCTAGATACAAAACAAACAAGGTCGTGGACTCAGAGGAGTCCGACTTTGAACAACCGCGGGCGGCCAGCGACCGAGAGCGCTGGATCCGGATGGAGCGGTGTGTGGAGCATTTGCTCCAACGTGACAGTCACGCAGTATAAAGCACTGCCAAATGGGTTATCATCAGCCCCCAGGCTGTTCACAAAAATTTTGAAACCAGCCCTAGCGTTTCTACGGAAACGTAAACACATGGTCATGGCATATTTAGATGACATACTCATTGTGGGCAAAACTTTGGAATTGGCCAAACAAACTGTAACAGCCACAAAACAGTTATTTGAAAAACTGGGATTTATTATCCATCCAGTTAAATCTAAACTAACGCCTTCCACTACTATGGACTATTTGGGGTTCACCATTGACTCAGTTCACATGTCGGTGACTCTGCCTAAGGGAAAGGCTAGAGATTTAATAGAGGCTTGCAATAACCTCATTGACATCAGCAAACCATCCATCAGATTGGTAGCAAAAGTAATTGGCAAAATGGTGGCTGCCTTTCCAGCCACACAATTTGGACCTCTACATTACCAAAACTTACAGAGAGCAAAAATACAAGCACTCAAAATTAATGCAGGTCACTTTGACAGACCTACGAAACTACCAATCAAAGCTAAAATGGAACTAAAATGGTGGATAGATATGGCTTTGTTCCAATCCAATCATTGTCAGTAACCCTTCCATGGTACTACAAACTGATGCCAGTGCATTTGGGTGGGGAGCCACCAATACCATCACCAGCTGTGGAGGTAGATGGACTGCTCAGGAGGCATCATTATTACTCACACTGGGCATAAACTACCTGGAAATGTTGGGTGCATTCCATGGCCTAAAGTCATATTGTACTGGGTCATATCACCAGCATGTTAGACTACAGATAGACAATACCACCGTGGTAGCATACATTAACCACATGGGTGGAAACAAATCGACATCATGTGACAATCTGGCTAATACAATTTGGCAATGGTGTATCCAGAGAGATATTTGGATATCAGCCACTTACCTACCAGGAAGACTAAATTTAGTGGCAGACACCAGGTCACGCAAATTTAATGAAAACACCGAATGGATGTTGAATAAAAAAGTATTTGCTGATATTACAGCAAAATATGGAACACCAGATATCGATCTATTCGCATCCAGACTTAACCACCAGTTATCAAATTATGTTTCATGGGAACCAGACCCTGGGGCAGCGGCAACAGATGTATTTTCGCTGCATTGGGGGGAAATTGTTTATTTACGCATTCCCTCCTTTCTGCCTCATCAGTCGGGTATTAAGGAAAATACAACAAGACTCTGCGTCTGGTATCTTGGTAGTACCCGATTGGCCTACTCAACCATGGTTCCCAGTGGTATTAAACATGGTATTAGAACCATGTATCACCATCCCACATAGACCAGATTTATTGCTACATCCCATAACAAGGGATAGCCACCCATGCCATAAACATTTGAACTTATTAATTTGTAGAGTTTAAAAACACCTCTACTACAACTGGGACTGACGGACCGAACAGTGAACATGATCTCGGCGGCCCAAAGACAGTCAACCAAAAAACAGTATCTGGTCTATATCAGGAAGTGGGAGATGTACTGCCATAAAAACAACATCACCTACAGAGACATGAACATCCCGTCTGTTCTGGAATATCTGGCAGGCCTCCACTATGATGAGGGGCTCAGTTACAGTGCCATCAACTGCGCCAGAAGTGCCCTATCGACTTACCTATGGCAGGGGACAGAGCGTTACTCTGTTGGGACTCACCCACTGGTAACAAAACTTATGAGGGGAATTTTTAATACTAATCCCCCAAGAACCAGGTACTCCCAAATATGGGATGTAAGTATTGTCCTGAAGATGCTCAGGAATTGGTCTCCAGCAACAGCTCTGTCCCTACACAGACTGACATTAAAAACAGTCATGCTAATGGCATTGGTCACGGCACAGGGGGTACAGTCACTGCATAAACTAAGACTGGACAGCATGACTTCCTCAACAGAAAATATTACGTTTCATATCTATGAGTTAGTAAAGCAGAACAGACAGGGATCAGCAGGCCTCAATATACAATTTAGGTCATACCCAACAGATGACCGTCTCTGTATAGTAAGACATCTGTCGTTATACATGGAGACAACGAAAATCCTAAGAGGCAATGAGAAGGCACTTTTGGTCAGCCACAAGCAACCACACAAAAGAGTGACGGTCCAGACCATCTCAAGATGGCTGAAACAGGTGCTAACACAGGCTGGGGTGGATACTAATATTTTTAAATCTCATTCCACCAGGGCTGCAGCTACATCGGCAGCGATACAGTTGGATGTACCAATGGACCAAATCCTCAAGGCAGCAGGATGGTCTGGGGAAAAAACATTCCAATTATTTTACAACAAACCAGTAATGAAACCTGGAACGTTTGCAGAAACAATTTTAAGTTCTGTAAATTAATTTAACCCCATAAAAAGGGGTTATAATTTTGTGTTAACAAATTTTATGATTTCAATGTCGAATTCATGTCCAAATTATGTTAACACAATTCCTCCTACAGTCATCAAGGCAGACGTGATGCATGGACGCGTTTCCATGGCATGAAATCACAGAGCTTTAAAATCTTCACGTAGTCACTCACGTGACTCCGAAGTAAAATAGTAAGATTAAACGAGAACTTACCAGTTTGAAGTTTGATCTGTATTTTATGAGGAATTACGATGAGGGATTACGTGCCCTCCGCTCCCACCCTTGATCATATACTTAACTGGTATCTCTTCTCTAATCTTACTATGTTTAGTCATTACAGTTATCTGTGATTTCACACCGCTGCTTTGAAGAATGACACGCATGCGTCCTGGCGGGCTTCTTCACGTAATCCCTCATCGTAACTCCTCATAAAATACAGATCAAACTTCAAACTGGTAAGTTCTCGTTTAATCTTACTATTTTTGGTTATTGAGTAGAGCTACTACTCGTGGATAAAAACTGTTTTTATGTCTGGCTGTGGCAGCTTTGACAGTCCGGAGTCACCTTCCAGAGGGAAGTGATTCAAAGAGTTTGTGGCCAAGGTGAGAGGGGTCAAAGATGATCTTACCCGCTTGCTTCCTGGCCCTTGCAGTGTACAGTTCATCAATGGAGGGAAGGTTGCAGCCAACAACCTTCTCAGCTGATCGGACGATTCGCTGCAGCCTCCGGATGTCGTGCTTGGTGGCTGAGCCAAACCAGACCATGATGGAGAAGGTGAGGACAGACTCTACGATGGCCATGTAGAATTGGACCATCATTGCCTGTGGCAGATTGTGCTTCCTCAGCTGCCGCAGGAAGTACGTCCTCTGTTGGGCCTTTTTGACTGTGGAGTCGATGGTAGCCCCCCATTTAAGGTCCTTGGAGATGATGGTTCCCAGGAACTTAAAAGACTCCACAGATGTGACTGTGGTGTTGTTGATGGTGAGTGGGGTGAGGGGAGGGGGAGCTCTCCTAAAGTCTACAATCAATTCCACTGTTTTACGAGCATTGAGCTCCAGGTTGTTGCGATGGCACCAGGACGCCAGTCTTCTTCAGACTGATAGTGGGGCTGGAATAAAATTGGAAGCAAGGAGGAGCAGCACCAAGCATGGCAGATAATGTTGATTATAGGTGGGGGGGGGGGGGGTTATTGATAGGTAGATGCACCAATTAAGGTTCAGTGAAATGAATTACCATGCAGCCATACGATTAAAAAGAACACACAATACACAATAGGATTAACATAAACATCCACCACAGCATTCTTCACTCTGATGGAAGACACTACAGTAAGTCAATTTTCCTCCTTTGTTCACCCGTGGTCGGGGCTGAACCCTCGGTAGTCGCCGCTAGGGACGGCCCGATGTGTAAGCCCTCTCAATAGACAATAGGTGCAGGAGTAGGCCATTCGGGCCTTCGAACCAGCACCGCCATTCAATGTGATCATGGCTGATCATCCCCAATCAGTACCCCGTTCCTGCCTCCTCCCCATATCCCCTGACCACTATTTTTAAGAGACCTATCTAGCTCTCTCTTGAAAGCATCCAGAGAACCTGCCTCCGCCGCCCTCTGAGGCAGATAATTCCACAGACTCACAACTCTCTGTGAGAAAAAGTGTTTCCTCATCTCTGTTCTAAATGGCTTACTCCTTATTCTTAAACTGTGGCGCCTGGTTCTGGACCCCCAACATCGGGAACATGTTTCCTGCCTCGAGCATGTCCAAACCCTTAATAATCTTATATGTTTGGGGAGTGGATGAGAAAGTGATATATCGTGGAACTAGTGTGAACGGGTGATCGATGGTCAGCGGGCCGAAGGGCCTGTGTCCATGCTGTATCTCTAAACTAAACTAAACTAAACTCCCCAAATGCTGCCTGACCCGCTGAGCTCCTCCAGCACTTTGTGGTTATTATTTCACCCTTCATAAATGTGATCAGCCATGATCATATTGAATGGCGGTGCTGGCTCGAAGGGCCGAATGGCCTATTCCTGCACCTATTGTCCATTGTCATCGTGCCTTAAAAAAACACAGACGAAACAAAAGGATTTTTCCTCTGAGCTCTCTGCATCTCGCAACATGCTCCATATTAAGATGCCAGCTCCTTCCCAGCCAGACGTCACTTGACTTTGGTCTGCAGGTGTGTCGTACACCTTGTCAGGTAGCCGCTGTGCATGTGTGCATGTGGCAACTCGCTCCCCCATCTGCAAAAAGCACAAGCGGCTGCCAAATTCTCCCTGACTTGGCAGCGCAGCCAGCTTTATGACATCAAGGTGGGGCATCAAAACACCAGGGAGGAGCCGCCCTGCTTTTGTCTTCTTATCATGGTCTCAGTCCAACCATTCAACTGCTTCCAGAAATGCTAATATCAACCTCATCCCTTCAGCTGAGCAGTGGCAGGTTGCAGTAAAACGATCGGCAAATTCCTCGGCGTGCTCTGACATATCGCACTTCACACAGACTGAATCCTTGCCTGGGAATCGCAACGCATGGACTCAGCCCAGTACCACTCTTAACTCTGTGTGACTTGAGCAGTTAATCTGGTCTGACACTGAGAAAACAACCCCATTGGCAAGCAGAAGAAGGGATGATTTAGATTCATATTTCCTAATCTCTCCAAGGGGGGTTTTAACTCATAAATTTAAGTCGTATTTCAGATTCTGAAACAACAACAGGCAGGTACTATAACAATGTTGTTTTGTATGGGGCAGCCATGGCGGTAGAGTTGCTCTTACAGCGCTTACAGCGCCGGAGACCCGGGTTCTATCCCGACTACGGGCGCTTGTCTGTACGAAGTTTGTACGTTCTCCCCGTGACCTGCATGGGTTTTCTCCGAGATCTTCGGTTTCCTCTCACACCCCAAAGACATACGTACGGGTTTGTAGGTTAATTGGCTTGGTGTATGTGTAAATTGTCCCCTAGTGTGTGTGGGATAGTGTTAGTGTGCAGGGATCGCTGGTCGGCGCGGACTCGGTGGGCCATAAGGCCTGTTTCCGCGCTGTCACAAGGCCAGATGCTGAGGGTCAAAATATAAGCTTGAACCACAATGGCTGAAAAACATGGTTACGTTTCTAAAGGGCTGCTAAGGGGTTGATTGGCCAGGGAGTTGCTACGACGTTGACTGGCCTCTCACTCAGATATTGTAAACACCTGCCATTGTTTGGTAATAAATATATATATATAAACCAGCTGTGAGGATCACTCGGTCAGAAGGTGGTCTTGACCAACGATCCTATAGCGAGCAAGATAGTGCACTCGACGAAAAAGACGTAGTAGGGTCATGGGCAATCTTCGGCCCCATTTCCGTAACCGGCTTCCGTCTCCACACTCCTATCTTTGCTTTGGCCATGGTGGCCACATCTTGTGAACAGTGCGATCAAATGAATTACAGAGTGCAAGTTTAATACAAACATCAACTCAAACACAGCACATGAGCCATTTAAAAATAAAATAAAAATTTTAACTTAAAAAAAAAGAAAATTAAAAATAAAACATTTAAAAAAGAAAAATTAACAGAATTATAATTTATTGACATATTAATCAGTAACAAAAAATTATGAATTGACAGAACTATGAATAATGGGTCTAACACTATATCACACACACAAACTGTTCCCCCGCAACGCTGATTACACTGTGAGAGGGTTATACAAAGTCGGGTCGGGTTACTGAAATGGCCGACAAAAAGGCTGACGTTCCGCTCCGTAGCGTACTACACGTCAGTCCGTTGGTTTTAGCAGGAGTGGACTATCTTGCTTGTTATAGGATATTTGCCCTTGACACTTCTCCCAGGGCTCTGTCGACAATAAGGTTGTTGCTTTTCTCTTACTCAGGTCTCAGTGAATATTTTCACTAACAGTCCCAGGGCATTTGGGGGGGGATAATATTAGCATGAATATCTTGTCATCTGGATGGATGAATCCCACATGCCTCGTCAACTCCTGTACGGAGATCTGTCACAGGGTCAGGGAAACGCTTAAAGAAACGGTTCAAAGACCTTTCTGTCCTGGGCCTCCTCCACTGTCAGAGTGAGGCCCAGCACAAATTGGAGGAACTGCACCTCATATTTCGCTTGGGTAGCTTACACCCCAGCGGTATGAATATTGACTTCTCTAACTTCAAGTAAACCTTGCTTTCCCTCTCTCTCCATCACTCCCCCTTTCCCAGTTCTCCGATCAGTCTGACTGTCTCCGACTCCATTTTATCTCTGTTTGCTTTGTTGTCACCTTCTTCCAGCTAACAATGATCTATTCTACATTCTCCTTGATCTCCGTACCCTTTGTCCTGTTTTCACACCTTACTCTTCCTTATCTATGTACCTCCCCTCCCCTGACTCTCAGTCTGAAGAAGGGCCTCGACCCGAAACATGTGGAATTCTCTGCCTCAGAGGGAGGTGGAGGCCGGTTCTCTGGATACTTTCAAGAGAGAGCTAGATAGGGCTCTTCTTCTTCTTCTTCTTCTTCTTCTTATGTATGGCGTGCACAGCCTAAAGTTGCAGGACAACTTGTTCTATTTGATCTTATTTGATTGTGCACACCAGGTTGATTGCATTCGTCGAACCACGTGAAGGTTGTAATCTCCCACCCCGATAGGGCTCTTAAAGATAGCAGAGTCAGGGGATATTGGGAGAAGGCAGGAACAGGGTACTGATTGTGGATGGTCAGCCATGATCGCATTGAATGGCGGTTCTGGCTCGAAGGGCCGAATGGCCTAGTCCTGCACCTGTTGTTTATTGTCGATTATCTATTGTCACCCATTCCTTCTCTCCAGACATGCCGCCTGCCTGCTGAGTTACTCCAGCTTTTTGTGTCTATCTCAGTTCAAAGACTTTGTATATTGAGGCCCACCTCCAGCCCGTAGGCCTAGTCCCCCAACGAACTGGGATCCCGTGCCAGTGACAGGACTGGCTGGCGTTACAACCACTAGGAAGGCGGTCAGAAGTTTCGAAGACATTCTCCAAAGCCGACTCGTTAGTGCAAGATTCAGGAGGTAGGCTGCAACCCTAATCCTCCCACAGCGGCCTTCATCTGTCCCCACTGCTCCCACATGTGTGGCCCACGCATCGGACTTGTGAGCCACACTCGATCCCACAAGACTGCACAACAATGCTATCGTCATCCGCGACGGGCCAGCACCATTACCATAACCAATATCTTTCCAAACCCCTTGACCGCGTGGGTTTCGTCAGGGTGCTCCGATTTTGAATGAATGAATAGGTTTATTGGCCAAGTATTCACATACAAGGAATTTGCCTTGGTGCTCCGCCCGCAAGTGACAACATGACCTACAGTGACAGTTAGGAATGACACATAAAACATTCAACATTAATAATAAAACATTATTGATTAAACATGGGAATTAAATAAAATACCAGAGCAAAAGGAGGCTACAGATTTTTGGTTGTTGAGTAGAGCTACTACTCATGGGTAAAAAAGCTGTTTTTATGTCTGACTGTGGCAGCTTTGACAGTCGCCTTCCAGAGGGAAGTGATTCAAAGAGTTTGTGGCCAGGGTGAGAGGGGTCAGAGATGATCTTACGCGCTCGCTTCCTGGCCCTCGCACATCCCAAAGGGCCAGGGTTTGAGGGTTAATTAGCCCCTGGTGTGTAGGGAAAGGATGAGAAAGTGGGATAACATAGAACTAGTGTGTGTAAGAATGAACTGCAGATGTTTAAGAAAGAACTGCAGTAGCTGGTAAATCAAAGGTAGACACAAAATGCTGGAGTAACTCAGCGGGTGAGAAGGAAGGGGTGACGTTTAATACAACTGCAAAAGCTCAAGAACACAAAAGAAAATGGCAGACACAAAAAGCTGGAGTAACACAGTGGGTGAGGCAGCATCTCTGGAGAGAAGGAATGGGTGACATTTCCGGTCGGGTCTGAAGCAGGGTCTCGACCCGAAACGTTGCCCATTCCTTCTCTCCAGAGATGCTGCCTCACACGCTGAGTTACTCCAGCATTCTGTGTCTACCTTAGAACTAGCGTGAACGGGCGTGGACTGAGTGGGCCGAAGGGCCCATTTCCATGCTGTATCTTTCAATCAATAGAAAATAAAAAAAGAACAAAAATAGAGATTTGCGATGTATGGGTCATTTTC
Source organism: Amblyraja radiata (assembly GCF_010909765.2). NCBI lineage: Eukaryota > Metazoa > Chordata > Chondrichthyes > Rajiformes > Rajidae > Amblyraja > Amblyraja radiata. The sequence continues at coordinate 114,219,697 of NC_045959.1, read as the reverse complement.
AGGTTGCTAATGGTTGTATCACAGAGATTAGTGCTGGAGCCTCAACTATTTATAATCCACACTAATCGCTTGGGTGACGGAACTGAGTGTATTATACACGAATGATACTTATGATGCGTTCATAGCCTGTTATTGTTCGTGGAGATCTGTGCAGAGATAATATAAATTAGAATGTAACAAAGCGGAAAGTAAAAGTCTGAATTCTAGTCAATCATTCATTTGGCCAAAGTGCCAAATACTGTCACAGTAATGAATTATATACCGAGGAGTAACTAAAATTGATTCCTGTCAAAACTATTTGGAACAGGAGGCTCTTAATACAATTTAAGTGGTAACTTAATACTTTACTACAATGCTGAATTGAAATTTCAGCAGCTCGGTTGGGATTGACTGAGATTCTTGGAGTCGGTTCAAGGCTGACATTGATAAGGAACATTCAGGTGCAGAGAGAAATTAGACTCCCATTATATCCAACTGTAAAGGGCCTGTCAAACTTGGCGATTTTTTCGGCGACTGCCGGCGTCATATCAGTGTCGCTAAAAGATTTTGAACATTTCAAAATCCAGCGGCGACAAAAACACCGCGCGTCAGCACGTCGTCACGCCGCGTCACGCCGCAAATTTTTCGGTGACCTGATATGTCAGTCAATGATGCCGGCAGTCACCGAAAAAATCGCCCAAGTGGGACTCTTGTGTTATAGTCATACAGCGTGGAAACAGGCACTTCAGACCAACTTTCCCACGCCAACCAACATACCCCATCTACACTAGTCCCACCTGCCTGCGTTTGGCCCATATCCCTCTAAACAGTTAGACAGGTACATGTATAGGTCAAGTTTGGAGGGATGTGGACCGAATGCTGGCACGTGGGACGAGTGTAGCTGGGACATGTTGGCCGGTGTGGGAAAGTGGGGCCGAAGGGCCTGTCCCCTCACTGTATCACTCTATGACTATGATTAAAACTTTCCTATCCATGTACCTGAGTAATTGTTTTTTTTTAAACATAGTGATAGTACCAGCCTCAAGTACCTCCGCTGGCAGCTCATTTCATATACCTAATGCCCTTTATTAAAAAATGTTGCCCCTCAGGTTCCTTGTAAATCTTTCCCACCTCACCTTAACCCTACTACATCCATCCCCTGGTTCATCTCCCCACCCCTCAGCCTCTTTCCTCGAAGGAATAAAGTCCTAGCTTGCCCAACCTCTCCCTGCAGCTCAGGCCCTCAAGTACTGGCAACATCTTTATAAATCTTCTCTGCACTCTTCCCAGCTTAATCACATCCTTTCTGTGGCAAGGTGACCAAAACTGGGCACTATCCTCCAAATGCAGCCTCACCAACGTCTTAAACAACAGTAACATAACGTCCCAACCTAGTTTAGTCTAGTTTAGAGATACAGCACAGAAACAGGCCCTTCGGCCCATTTAAGAATAAGGGGTTAGCCATATAGAACGGAGACGAGGAAACATTTTTTCTCAGAGAGTTGTGAGTCTGTGGAATTCTCTGCCTCAGAGGACGGTGGAGGCTGGTTCTCTGGATACTTTCAAGAGAGAGCTAGTCAGGGCTCTTAAAGATAGCGGAGTCAGGGGATATGGGGAGAAGGCAGGAACAGGGTACTGATTGGGGATGATCAGCCATGATCACATTGAATGGTGGTGCTGGCTCAAAGGGCCGAATGGCCTACTCCTGCACCTATTGTTTATTGTCTATTGTCCATCGAGTCCGCACCGACCAGCGATCCCAGCACATTAACACTATCCTACATACATTGGGGACATTTTATTACATTTATACCAAGCCAATTAACCTACAAACCTGTACGCCTCTGAGGGAGGAAACCAAAGTTCTCGGAGATAGAATGTCACGGGAAGAACGTACAAACTCTGTGCAGACAAGCACCCATAGCCAGGATCGAACCCAGGTCTCTAATGCGATGTGCTGTCAGGCAGCAACTCTACCATTGTGTCACTGTACTGCCCCCTAGGTTCTATAGTTAATACACTGACTGATAAAGGCCAATGTACCCAAAGTCTTCTTCACCACCCGATCTAATGACATCCTTCTGATGTCAAGGTGAACAAGAAACATTATAGAAACATAGAAACATAGAAAATAGGTGCAGGAGTAGGCCATTCGGCCCTTCGAGCCTGCACCGCCATTCAATATGATCATGGCTGATCATCCAACTCACTATCCTGTACCTGCCTTCTCTCCATACCCCCTGATCCCTTTAGCCACAAGGGCCACATCTAACTCCCTCGTAAATATAGCCAATGAACTGGCCTCAACTACCTTCTGTGGCAGATAATTCCAGAGATTCACCACTCTCTGTGTGAAATCTTTTTTTCTCATCTCTGTCCTAAAATACTTCCCCCTTATCCTCAAACTGTGACCCCGTGTTCTGGACTTCCCCAACATCGGGAACAATCTTCCTGCATCTAGCCTGTCCAACCCCTTAAGAATTTTGTAAGTTTCTATAAGATCCCCCCTCAATCTTCTAAATTCTAGCGAGTACAAGCCGAGTCTATCCAGTCTTTCTTTCTTCATTTGAAAGTCATAGTGGCATGGTTGAAAACACGATCTCACATAGGATAATTACCCACAGACCACGACTCTGGGATATAACATCACAAGGATGCTTGAACTCACCTTCCATGGCTGAAAATATGTCAGAGAGAGAGAGAGAGGGAGAGAGCAATATTATTGTATTGACATTTTAGTCAAATGCAAATGTCAGCAGCCAACAGAGTCGATCATTGGGTCAACAGCTCAAAATGCTCCATTCATAATCACCCAATTTCAATCTCTTCGCTTAACCAGTCTGATGTTGAAGATGATAGGATAGAGGTTGTTAACATTTAGTATTTTAACTAGTCGTATATGAAGAGGACTCAGGCTGTTGATTCCCATTGAATGAATGAATGAATGAATGAATAAGTTTATTGGCCTTGTAAATTCACATACAAGGAATTTGCCTTGGCACTCTGCCCGCAAGTGACAACATGACATACAGTGACAGTTAGGAATGACACATAAAACATTAATAATAAAACATTATCAGTTAAACATGTGAATTGAATAAAATACCAGAGCAAAAGGAGGCTACAGATTTTTGGTTATTGAGTAGGGCTGCTACTCGTGGATAAAAGCTGTTTTTATGTCTGGCTGTGGCAGCTTTGACAGTCCGGAGTCGCCTTCCAGAGGGAAGTGATTCAAAGAGTTTGTGGCCAGGGTGAGAGGGGTCAGAGATTATCTTATCGGCTCACTTCCTGGCCCTTGCAGTGTACAGTTCGTCAATGGAGGGAAGGTTGCAGCCAATAACCTTCTCGGCTGATCGGACGATTCGCTGCAGCCTCTGGATGTCGTGTTTGGTGGCTGAGCCAAACCAGACCATGATGGAGAAGGTGAGGACAGACTCTATGATGGCCGTATAGAATTGGACCATCATTGCCTGTGGCAGATTGTGCTTCCTCAGCTGTCGCAGGAAGTACATCCTCTGTTGGGCCTTTTTGAATGGTGGCCCCCCATTTAAGGTCCTTGGAGATGATGGATCCAGTAAACTTAAAAGAACTTAAATTGATCTTTTGGTACGAAAAACAGAGGAATACCTTTTTAGGATTCTGTCTCAATATATATATTCAGAATTGTGTGCGTAATAAGTGGATGACCCAGTACATTGATGCAATTAATTAGAAAGCCCAACAACACCGCTAATAGTAGATTGAGGAGATTCAGTATGTCTACAAATACTCTTTTGAACGTCTACAGGTATACAGTAGAGAGCTCATTGACTGGTTACATCACGGTCTGGTTTGGCAACTCGAATGCCCATGAACGAGGGGGGTAACAAAAGGTGGTAACAATGCCCAGTCCATAATGTGTATTGACCTCCCTACCCAAACCACCCCCTCCCCGGGCACTTTCCCTTGCAACCGCGGGAAATGCTACACTTGTCGCTTTACCTCCCCCCTCGACTCCATCCAAGCACCCAAGCAGTCTTTCCAGGTGAGGCAGAGGTTCACCTGCGCCTCCTCCAACCTCATCTATTGCATCCGCTGCTCTCGGAGTCAACTGCTCTACATCGGTGAGCAAGCGCAGGCTTGGCGATCGCTTCGCCCAACATCTCCACACAGTTCGCATTAACGAACCCGATCTCCCGGTGGCTCAGCACTTCAACTCCCCCTCCCATTCCATATCCGACCTATCTGTCCATGGCCAGAGTGAGGGCCACCGTAAATTGGAGGAGCAGCACCTCATATTTTGCTTGGGTACTTTAACGTGCGGGGATCACTGGTCGGCGCGGACCCGGTGGGCCGAAAGGTCTGTTTCCGCACTATAACTCTAAAAAAAAACCATGCGAAACAAAGCTTTACACTCTACATGTGTACATGTGACAATATTAAACCTAACCTAACTTAACCTAATCTAAATCCTTACTTCATTACAGGCCTGTAAACACAACACGCAGATAAAGAAGGGTTTCGGCCCGAAACGTTGCCTATTTCCTTCGCTCCATAGATGCTGCTGCACCCGCTGAGTTTCTCCAGTATTCATCAGGGGATATGGGGAGAAGGCAGGAATGGGATACTGATTTAGGATGATCAGCCATGATCACATTGAATGGCGGTGCTGGCTCCAAGGGCTGAATGGCCTACTCCTGCACCTATTGTCTATTGTCTATTGTCCACTCAGGAAGTGGAGGCATTGGTGTGCCTTCTTGGCTGTTCCGAAACCAAGCTGTCTTGCAACCTAATAGTGTGCTTTCTATGGTGCATCTGGAGAAGTTTGTGAGAGTCTTTGGGGACGTGCTGAATTTCCTCAGTCCACTCAGGAAGTGGAGGGATTAGTGTGCCTTCTTGGCAGTTGCATCGATGTGGTCAGTCCAGGGGAAGATGGTTGGTATTACTAACGCCAAGGAACGTGATGTTCTCAACCATTTCCACTTTGGCACCATTGACGCTGATCCCACCATTCACTCCGTCTACACTGCGCTGCCTCGGAAAAAAACAACCAACATAACAACAAACATGTTCCCAATGTTGGGGGAGTCCAGAACCAGGGGCCACAGTTTAAGAATAAGGAGTAAGCCATTTAGAACGAAGACGAGGAAACACTTTTTGGGAGTCTGAGAGTGTTGAGACTGTGGAATTCTCTGCCTCAGAGGGCGGTGGAGGCCGGTTCTCTGGATGCTTTCAAGAGAGAGCTAGATAGGGCTCTTAAAGATAGCGGAGTCAGGGGATATGGGGAGAAGGCAGGAACGGGGTACTGATTGGGGATGATCAGCCATGATCACATTGAATGGCGGTGCTGGCTCGAAGGGCCAAATGGCCTACTCCTGCACCTATTGTCTATTGTCTATTATCTATTGTCTATAAGTGAAGACTTGTTCAATGCTGAACATTCCTCGGAAAGACACAAAATCCTGGAGTAACTCAGCAGGACCAAGGAAAGATACAAAATGCTGCAGCAACTCAGTGAGGCCCAGGTCATTCCTTCTTCTCCCCACTCTCATCCCGCAGAAGATGCAGAAGACCACCAGGCTTCTTTCCCTCTGTTATCAGGCTGCCATAAGCTAGGGCACTGTCCAATTCACCTCAACCCCATAACGGACATTGGACTTTGACTCTGGAACTGGTGCGCTACAGTGCTGAGAACTATATTCTGAACTCTGTATCTTCCCCTTTGCTCTACCTATTGTACTTGTGTTTGACTTGATTGTTTTCATGTACAACAAGGGTTCCCAACCTGGGGTAAATCTCACCTACCCAGGGGGTAAATTTGTTGATTCCAGATTTGAACATATTTTTTCTCATTGACTGACTGTGTTTGGTTCTGATATACCGGTATCTGTTCATCATTAGTTGTTCACAAATAAGTGAAATAACATTGTTATATGTGCTATTAATCTTCTGGAATTTTTTGAAGATGTAACTAGGAAAATGGACAAGGGAGAGCCAGTGGATGTAGTGTACCTGGACTTTCAAAAAGCATTTGATAAGGTCCCACATAGGAGATTAGTGGGCAAAATTAGAGCACATGGTATTGGGAGTAGAGTGCTGACATGGATAGAGAAGTGGTTGGCAGACAGGAAACAAAGAGTAGGGATTAACGGGTCCCTTTCAAAATGGCAGGCAGTGACTAGTGGGGTACCGCAAGGCTCGGTGCTGGGACCGCAGCTATTTACAATATACATCAATGATTTGGATGAAGGGATTCAAAGTAACATTAGCAAATTTGCAGATGACACAAAGCTGGGTGGCAGTATGAACTGTGAGGAGGATGCTATGAGAATGCAGGGTGACTTGGACAGGTTGGGGGAGTGGGCAGATGCATGGCAGATGAAGTTTAATGCGGATAAATGTGAGGTTATCCACTTCGGTAGCAAAAACAGGAAGGCAGATTACTATCTAAATGGCGTCAAGTTGGGAAAAGGGGAAGTACAACGGGATCTGGGGGTCCTTGTACATCAGTCTATGAAACTAAGCAAAGGTACACAAAATTGCTGGGGAAACTCAGCGGGTGCAGCAGCATCTATGGTGCGAAGGAAATAGGCGACGTTTCGGGCCGAAACCCTTCTTCAGACGCTGATAACAGACGCTGATAACAGAGCATGAAACTAAGCATGCAGGTACAGCAGGCAGTGAAGAAAGCGAATGACATGTTGCCTTTATAACAAGAGGAATCGAATATAGGAGCAAAGAGGTCCTTCTGCAGTTGTACAGAGCCCTAGTGAGACCACACCTGGAGTATTGTGTGCAGTTTTGGTCCCCTAATTTGAGGAAGGACATTCTTGCTATTGAGGGAGTGCAGCGTAGGTTTACAAGGTTAATTCCCGGGATGGCGGGACTGTCATATGCTGAGAGAATGAAGCAGCTGGGCTTGTACACTCTGGAGTTTAGAAGGATGAGAGGATATCTCATTGAAACATAGAAGATTGTTAAGGGCTTGGACACGCTAGAGGCAGGAAACATGTTCCCGATGTTGGGGGAGTCCAGAACCAGGGGCCACAGTTTAAGAATAAGGAGTAAGCCATTTAGAACAGAGACGAGGAAACACTTTTTCTCACAGAGAGTGGTGAGCCTGTGGAATTCTCTGCCTCAGAGGGCAGTGGCGGCAGGTTCTCTGGATGCTTTCAAGAGAGAGCTAGATAGGCTCTTAAAAATAGCGGAGTCAGGGGATATGGGGAGAAGGCAGGGACGGGGTACTGATTGGGGATGATCAGCTATGATCACATTGAATGGCGGTGCTAGCTCGAAGGGCCAAATGGCCTACTCCTGCACCTATTGTCTATTGTCTATTGTCTATAAGCGAAGACTTGTTCAATGCTGAACATTCCTCGGAAAGACACAAAATCCTGGAGTAACTCAGCAGGACCAAGGAAAGATACAAAATGCTGCAGCAACTCAGTGAGGCCCAGGTCATTCCTTCTTCTCCCCGCTCTCATCCCGCAGAAGATGCAGAAGACCATCAGGCTTCTTCCCCTCTGTTATCAGGCTTCTGAACGACCCTTCCATTAGCTAGGGTACTGTCCGATTCACCTCTACCCCATAGCGGACATTGGACTTTGTCTCTGGAACTGGTGCGCTACAATGCTGAGAACTACATTCTGCACTCTGTATCTTCCCCTTTGCTCTACCTATTGTACTTGTGTTTGACTTGATTGTTTTCATGTACAGCAAGGGTTCAACCCTCAGGGGGGTAAATCTCACCTACCCAGGAGGTACATTTGTTGATTCTGGATTTGTACATATTTTTTCTCATTGACTGACTGTGTTTGGTTCTGATATACCGGTATCTGTTCATCATTAGTTGTTCACAAATTAGTGAAATAACATTGTTATAGGAGCTATTAAAGTTGCCAGGGGTAAACGGGACGAAAAAGGTTGGGAACCCCTGATGTACAGTGTTAAAGTGTGCCAAAAAAAATGTTTCACTCTTCCTCGGTATACGTGATAATAATAATCCTAAGGCTAAACCTAAACCTGAACACCCTGCCCCCACCTGAACTGCACGCACCCCCCGTGTCACACCTGACATCTTGTACGCTATGGATTCCACGGCCTTTTTACCTTGGTAGTAAATTATTGCTTTTTCCGTAGATGCTCGCTCGCTTTGTTTTCATTGGCAAAATGCCAGCTAGGTGTGGTACAGGTTATTTATGCAAACACCAACCCTGTCATTATATCTGAACTGCTTCACGCTGGCCAAAGTAAAATCACAACCACTCAAATGCTGTGCGCTGGGAAAGATCTTGCCCAAGACTTCAGTATAATAGAACCCCCTTATCTCTATTAATCTTCCCTTTCTCCAGCAATAGCAGACTAGTAAAATGCTGCCCTCGTAACATTGAGCCATTACTTGATTTGCTTCACATTCTCAGGCATTTAAAAAAAACTGATTACCTTCAAGCCAGCGCCGCCATTCAATGTGATCATGGCTGATCATCCCCAATCAGTGCCCTGTTCCTGCCTTCTCCCCATATCCCCTGACTCCGCTATTTTTAAGAGCCCTACCTAGCTCTCTCTTGAAAGCATCCAGAGAACCTGCCTCCACCGCCCTCCGTTCTAAATGACTTATCCCTTATTCTTAAACTGTGGTCCAGAACCAGGGGCCACAGTTTAAGAATAAGGGGTAAGCCATTTAGAACGGAGATGAGGAAACACCTGTGGAATTCTCTGCCTCATAGGGCGGTGGAGGCAGGTTCTCTGGATGCTTTCAAGAGAGAGCTAGATAGGGCTCTTAAAGATCACGGAGTCAGGGGATATGGGGAGAAGGCAGGAACGGGGTACTGATTGGGGATGATCAGCCATGATCACATTGAATGGCGGTGTTGGCTCGAAGGGCCGAATGGCCTACTGCTGCACCTATTGTCTATTGTCTATTGTCTACTGCCTTTCTTCATTTTTCTCAATGGAGCTTGATTTTTCTCAACTGAGGCTTTATACTAAAATTGAACATTGGCTCCTCTGTTGCAGAGTGAATAGTTATTTTCCGATGTCCACCTTTAGAACTCGATGGAAGACATTTAGAACGGAGACGTGGAAACACTTTTTCTCACAGAGTGTTGTGGATCTGTGGAATTCGCTGCCTCATAGGGCGGTGGGGGCCAGTTCTCTGGATACTTTCAAGAGAGAGCTAGATAGGGCTCTTGAAGATAGCGGAGTCAGGGGATAGGGGGAGAAGGCAGGAACGGGGTACTGATTGTGGATGATCAGCCATGATCACATTGAATGGCGATGCTGGCTCGAAGGGCCGAATGGCCTACTCCTGCACCTATTGTCTACTCATGTAGACAGATAGGAAAGATTGGAAAGACCAGGCTTGTATTCACTGGAGTTTAGAAGGATGAGGGGCTATCTTATAGAAACATATAAAATTATGAATGGGCTGGACAAGCTAGATGCAGGAAAAATGTTCCCAATGTTGGGCGTCCAGAACCAGGGGCCACAGTCTTAGAATAAAGGTAGGTACGTTGCAAAACTTACCTTCAGCGGTGCTGCAGTTCTGTCACTGCCCGTGTGCGCGACTTTGGCGCCTTTGAGAGGGGGGCGGGTTTAAAATGCCGTTTCCTCCAGGCTGTTGAAATCAATGTTGTTCAGCCTGTTTAGTTGTTGACGAAAAATCGCTGCGACATTCGTTCTCTGCACTTATTTTTAGACTAAGTTGGATCTTTTAATTGCTATAGTAAATTAATAATCATCTTCTAAAGCCGCGAACGCCGACAACGGGACAGATCTCACGTAGGGGACAAGGCAAGGTAGGCTGTTTATTTTTACATTAAAAAGTGCTTCTTAAGATCCCTTTAATCAAAATTTTAAGTTGCAAGAAAGTGACTTGGAGCCCATCCGAATCGGCAGTATTTTCCTGCCAATAAGAGGTTCAATTCACTGCAGTTCACATTCCAAATGATCGCGTTCCAGAAAAACCCACTCGCAAGATGATTTAAATGGCCATTCATTTGCAGGTATTAAACACTAAATTCCTTCCATTTGGCCTATAAATCCATGACAATGAGATTTAAAAATCATGTTATATTGTGAATTCTTGTGTGTATGTTATTTGGACACTTAGGCTATTTAAAAATGTTGATCTTTTCTTTAGAAATGGATAGATGTTTAGATCTAGTAATTGAATTGTGTAATTAGCTACAATTGGGTAGCTAACTAATTATATGCTTTAATTTCAGGTCATCCAAGTAAGATTGTTTCATATTTGTTTCAGAATGCTTCAATCTACAATAACTGAAAATGTCTTTCAGTTCTCTTAATTTTTAAGAAAGTTATGGGCTTTTGACTGTCCTCGATCACAGCTTTCGTGTTAATGGGAAAGCAATAGGGAACAAGATGCTAATTTCTGAGTATGAAAATGGCCATAACATTTTTAATGCTGAAGATATGAAAGTGAATTAGGTGTCAAATTAAACTTATTTTTATGCTTTATCTGATGGGATAAATTGCAGACTTGATTGAGATGAGAAAAAACTTTTTCACCCAGAGAGTGGTGAATTTATGGAATTCCCTGCCACAGAGGGGAGTGGAGGCCAAGTCACTGGGTGGATTTAAGAGAGAGTTGGATAGAGCTCTAGGGGCTAGTGAAGGGATATGGGGAGAAGGCAGGCACGGGTTATTGATAGGGGACGATCAGCCATGATCACAATGAATGGCAGTTCAGGCTCGAAGGGCCGAAGGGCCGAATGGCCTCCCTCTGCACCTATTTTCTATGTTAGTATGTTTCTATGTGACTGTGTGGGTTTCCTCCGGGTGCTCCGGTTTCCTCCCACATCCCAAAGACATGCTAGTGTATAGGTTAATGGGCCTCTGATAATTGCCCCTTGTGTGCAGGAAGTGGATGAGAAAGGAGGATCACATAGAACTGGAGTGAACCGGTGATCCACAAAAGAACACGAAGCTCTGGAGAAACTCAACGGGTCAGGCAGCATCTCTGGAGAACATGGATAGGCGACGTATCAGGTCAGGACACTTCTTCAGAAATGAACAGGCGATCAAGTGCAGGCACAGACACGGATCACTGAGGGCTTGTTCCATGCTGGATCTCTAAACTAAACTAAACTTCATTGGGTGTTTTATTTTCTAGGTTTAGTTTAGTTTAGAGATACAGCGCGGAAACAGGCCCTTCGGCCCACTGTGTCCACGCCGACCAGCGACCCCCCACACATTATCACCACCCCTACGCACACTCGGGACAATTTTAACATTGATACCAAGCCAATTAACCTAGTAAACCTGTAAGTCTTTGGAGTGTGAGAGGAAGCTAAAGATTTTGGAGAAAACCCACGCAGGTCAGGGGGAGAACGTACAAACTCAGTGCAGACAGGCACCCGTGGTCAGGATCGAACCTGGGTCTCCGGCGCTGTAAGGCAGCAGCTCTATCGTGTTTCATTTAATAAATGATTTGACATTTTCCATACATGATACTTGCCCCCACTGTGTTCTACATTTTGATTGATGCATGTTTCATCGATCTGAGTTCCGTTCGACGGGTGGTTCATATGGTTCACATTCCATCTTATAAATATATTGTTTTTTGAAAGAAGCACAAAAAACAAAAAATCGCAAAGTTGTTTAAGTTGTTGAAAACTTAATTATAGATTTCTTGCCAAACATTGTTCAACTTTGGATAATCACACCTGTTTTTAGGAAGAGGTTCGTGAGTTACAAGACCCTCAGTAGAACTCTGAGTCACTTGCTTTAAAGCCCTGTCCCACTGTATGAGTTCATTCAAAGAGTTCTCCCGAGTTTGCCCTGATTCGAACTCGGAGATTTACGGTAATGGCCACTCGTTGGTCCTCGGGGCTCTCGTGGACATTTTTCATCATGTTAAAAAATCTTCACGCGTCTTCCCGTGCTTACCTGCTGTTAGCGAGTCTTCCCGAGTACGTGCCGTTAGCGCTAAGAGACGTCCCCGAGCTCCGACGTACCCGCTACGTTCATTCTCCGAGCTTACCACGAGTTTGATTTTTTTTTAACTCGGGAGAGCTCTTGGAATGAACTCGTACCGTGGGATGGGGCTATCAGACACTATTTCACTATTTCCTGAGTGAAAATATTTAATTTCTGACCTAAATGGTCGACTCTTTATTTTGATTTTTTAAAAAGACACAGAGTGCTGGAGTATCTCAGAGGGTCAGGCAGCATTTCTGGAGAACATGGATAGGTGGTGCTTCAGGTCGGGACCCATCTTCAGACCTGAAACCTCACCCAAGCATTTTCCCCAGGGATGCGGCCAGACCCATCAGCACTTTGTGTCTTTTTCTGCAATACAGCATCTGCAGCTTCTTGTTTCGACTTCTCTACTTTGAGAGTTTGGCGCTTGGGTCTAAAAACGTCAGGCAAAGGAAACATCAGACCTGTGTTTACCAAGTCAAGCCCTGGATGAAGCTTCAATTGAATCATCTCTTGTTCTTTCAAACTATGGAGTCGTACCCCAGTGTACTCAATCTCGACATGTGCGACAACCAGACACACCACCAGTCAACCAGTGGACTGCTGCTGCCCTCTCTCTCTGATGCAAGTGTTCCCTACCTGTCCTGGGCTCAGCATATCAATTCAATTATTTTTCCTTCATTATATTCTATTCGCCATGTACGCACTCGTTCACGTAAACCTGCACAAAAACGTTTGAAGACTCAAGGAGCTGTAGATGCTGGAATCTTGAGTGAAACACAAAAAGTACCAGTCACTCAGCGGGTCAAGCAGCATCTCATAACTTCATAAGTGATAGGCTCAGAATTAGGCCATTTGGCCCATCTAGTCTACTCCAACATTCAATCGTGGCTGATCTATCTTTCTCTCTTAACCCTATTCTCCTGCCTTCTCCTCATAACCTCAGCTATTGATTGAATGGTGGAGTAGACTTGATGGGCCGAATGGCCCAATTCTGAGCCTATCACTAATGAACATGAGATGCTACATCGGACCGTCCGTGGTGGCGACTGCGGAAGGTTCATGGCCCCGACCACGGATGAACAAAGGAGGAGGACTGACTGAACGTTATTGTCTTCCACCACAGTGAAGAATGGTGATTCCACTGTGGTGGATGTTCATGTTGTATTTTATTACGTATTGTGCTCTTCTGTTTGTATGGCTGCATGGTAAGTCAAATTCCACTGTACCTTAACTGGTGCATGTGGCAATAAATGTGAACTTGAACTTCAACTTGAACTATTGAAGGGCTGGAGAAGATTGCAACACTTTCACAGCTTCAGGAAGCTCAACGTTGTTATACAGCCTGACAGGCCTGGAAAGAGTGGATAGAGTGGATGTGGAGAGGATGTTTCCACTTGTGAGAGAGTCTAGGACCAGAGGCCACAGCCTCAGAATTAAAGGACGTTCTTTTAGAAGGAGATGAATAGGACTTTCTTTAGTCAGAGGATGGTAAATCTGTGGCATTCTTTGCCACAGACGGCTTTGGAGGCCAAGACAAGGGATATTTTTTAAGTCAGAGATAGATAGATTCTCGATTGGTATGGGTGTCAGGGGTTATGGGGAGAAGGCAGGAGAATGGGGTTCGGAGGGAGAGGTAGATCAGCCGTGACTGAATGGCGGAGTGGGCTTGATGGGCCGAATGGCCTAATTCTGTTCCTATCACTTATGAACATGAAGCCCCAACACCCATACTAATCAATAATCTATCTATCTCTGCCTTAAACAAATATCTATTGGCTTGGCCTCCATTGCCTTTTGTGGCAATGGGTTGTACAGATTCACCACCCTATGGAGGGTACATCAATTTTGGGTCAAGACCCATCTTCGGACTCAATCTGAACTTTGTCTGTCCATTCCCTTGAGACGCTGTCTGGCCCACTGAGTATTTGATACTTTTGCAGCCTCAGTGCATTTTCCTCATAACCCACACTGACACCTAGATTATATCATCAGACAAGTATGTTCCAGATAGACTTTGCCAGATATTGACCTGTACTCTGAGTTTATTTGATTATCTCTATTTATATTCAATGACCTTGGTCAAATTCCAATCAAACTTAACCACATACTGCATATCGTGTGCTTGTTACAGTTATGGGAAAGGTTTGACAATAGACACAATAGGTGCAGGAGTTGGCCATTCGGCCCTTCGAGCCAGCACCGCCATTCAATATGATTATGGCCAATCATTCACAATCAGTACCCCGTTCCTGACTTCTCCCCATATCCCCTGACTCCGCTATCTTTAAGAGCTCTATCGAACTCTCTCTTGAAAGCATCCAGAGAATTGGCCTCCACTGCCTTCTGAGGCAGAGAATTCCACAGATTCACAACTCTCTGGGTGAAAAAGTTTTTCCTCATCTCCATTCTAAATGGCTTACCCCTTATTTTTAAACTGTGGCCTCTGGTTCTGGATTCCCCCAACATCGGGAACATGTTTCCTGCCTCTAGCGTGTCCAATCCCTTAATAATCTTATATGTTTCAATAAGGTACCCTCTCATCCTTGTAAATTCCAGCGTATACAAGCCCAGCCGCTCCATTCTATCAACATATGACAGACCCGCCATCTCGGGAATTAACCTCGTGAACCTAAGCTACACTCCCTCAATAGCAAGAATGTGGGCCAAATGCAGGCAAGTGTGACTAGTGTAGATTGAGTACCTTGGTCGGCATGGGCGTTGGGCCGAAGGGCCTGTTTCCGTGCTATATAACTCAAAGACTCTAGTTATAGTTGCAATTAGGGTTAGGGTTAGGGTTAGGGTGCTGGTTTAAACCGAAGATAGACACAAAAAGCTGGAGTAACTCAGTGGCTCAGACAGCATCTCTGGAGAAATGGAAATTGTGAATTTGTGAATTTAACTCAATGAATTTTTCTTCAGACTGACCCTTTTCTCCAGAGATGCTTTCTGACCCGCTGAGTTACTCCAGCTTTTTGTGTCTATGGGCAGGCAGATGGATGGGAAAGGTTTAGAGGGATATGGGCCAAATATAAACACTTGGAACTAGTGACAATGGGACATCTTGGTCAGCCTGTTGGGCCGTGGAGAATAGACAATAGGTGTAGGAGTAGGCCATTCGACCCTTCGAGCCAGCACCGCCATTCAATGTGATCATGGCTGATCATCCCCAATCAGTACCCCGTTCCTGCCTTCTCCCCATATCCCCTGACTCCGCTATCTTTACCAAGTCTGTTACCAAGCTGTATGACACTAAGGCTCCATGGTGGAAAAACTGGGTGTGCATCCAGGGAGGGCACAAGGAAGAGAAGAGGGAGAGTGTTGTTGGTTAGTTTCCAAAAATTTGATATATTTAGCTGCTTAGGAAATAAGATATCCTAAAGCGCCCTCTGCTGTTCTGGCTTTACTGGAGGGCAGCTAGAGATAGCAAGGCCTTTCAGCACCACCTTGTGGTTTAACTCAATGACAGTATGAATGAATGAATGATTGAATGAATGAATGAATGAATGAATGAATGAATGAATGAATGAATGAATGAATGAATGAATGAATGAATGAATGAATGAATGAATGAATGAATGAATGAATGAGTGAATACGTTTATTGGCCAAGTATGTACACATACAAGGAATTTGCCTTGGTGCTCCGCTCGCAAGTAACAACATGACATACAGTAAGTCATGAAGAATAAAACATAAAACATTAAAACATTAATGGCCCTGTCCCACTTATGCCATTTTTAGGTGACTGCCGGTGACTTAGAACGGAGATGAGGAAACACTTTTTCACACAGAGAGTTGTGAGTGTGGAATTCTCTGCCTCAGAGGATGGTTCTCTGGAAACTTTCAAGAGAGAGCTAGATAGTGCTCTTGAAGATAGCGGAGTCAGGGGATATGGGGTGAAGGCAGGAACGGGGTACTGATTGTAGATGATCAGCCATTATCACATTGAATGGCGGTGCAGGCTCGAAGGGCCAAATGGCCTACTCCTGCACCTATTGTCTATTGACTATTCACTGTCATAGTCGTAGCAGGTCGCCGAAAAACCGGCGACTGGATCCCCCCTTCGACATAAAATTTGAAATAGAATCATTACTTTAACAACAAAAAAAAACAAAGTCAGCACCTGGCGACAACTACGTCAGCACCAACGTCAGGAGAAGTCAAGCTACGCTCATTGTCACCGACTGTCTCTGAAAATGTTTCAATATGTTGAACATCCAGCGGCGACCAGAAAGACTCTACGACTCTTTGGGCGACTGAGGAGACGACTCACGACAACACAGGCGAATTTTGGTTATTGAGTAGAGCTACTGCTCGTGGAAAAAAAGGTGTTTTTATGTCTGGCTGTGGCGGTTTTGGCCGTCCGGAGTCGCCTTCCGGAGGGAAGTGGTTCAAAGAGTTTGTGGCCAGGGTGAGAGGGATCAGGCAGTGTTTGGGGAAGGAGAATTTCGTGATGTCACAAACATTGCTATAAACTCCCCAAATCAATAACGTTCTTTGTAACCTTGCAAGATAAAATTCCATCTTCGCAGTCAAGAGCTCCAACTGCTTCGAATACATTAAAAAATAGCCCACCAAACCCCCCTCCACTCCCCCCCCCGCCCTCCCCCCCTCACATGTATGCACCTACCACTTACAAACATCACAAAGTACTGGAGTAACTTGGCAGGTCAGGCAGCATCTGTGGAGGGAATGACCAGGTGATGTTTCAGGTCTTGTATTGTTGTGGTGGAGAGAAAGCTGAAAGAGATGGGACAAAGACGGGCAAGTGATGGATGTATTTAGGTGAGAGGGGTTTGACCGGCTGCTGAATGGATAAAGAAAAGAGAATACATAGACAACAGGTGCAGGAGTAGGCCATTCTGCTTAACCCTTATTCTTAAACTGTGTCCCCTGGTTCTGGACTCCCCCAACATCGGAAACATGTTTCCTTTCTCTATCGTGTCCAAACTCTTAATACCCTTAACAACCACCTCTCCCTCCCTCCTTAATAATCTTATATGTTTCAATAAGATCCCCTCTCATTGTTCTTCAGTCTGAAGCAGGGTCTTGACCCGAAACGTCACCTATTCCTTCGCTCCATAGATGCTGCCTCACCTGCTGAGTTTCTCCAGCATTTTTGTCTACCTTTTGAGTAAGCTCTTATTGGTTTTAATGGGTGGAGCTGGAAATTTGATGTGTTTTTTTTCTCTCTATCTATTTTTTTAATTTCAAAGTAGCAGGATATTTCCCAAATTTACTGTATTTTTAGGATGTTCACAAAGTTGAATAAAATAAACACATTAAGAAATTAGTTAATTTATGTTTTTTGCTCATGTGACAAAATAAATTATATATAAAATTATACACAAGACGAAAATTACCAAAAAAACGTAAGAAAATTTAGCCGAGGGTGAATGATATTTTGTGATAAAGACTCAAGGGTGAATAACAATTAAATAGTTTAAGAAGCACTGACTTTGATAGTAAAGCATAAATAACAACTACAAACGTACAGCTTAACAGAAAAATGTAAGAATGTTTCCACAGGAATGGATTTTTTAAAGACGTGGGCAAAGAATGAATATACAGTTAGTCTGTATGAGATTTTATATTATTTCAAAATAAAACTTTATTCAGAATAAACAATATTTAGTGGTCAAAACCTTCATACATTTTTGTGTCTATACGTTTATTAGTGTCTTACTCAGTAGTGTTCGCACCTATCTTTACACAAAACACACTTGACACTCATGTGGCCTCCTGGAGTGATATCCCTTCTCTTGCTTGAGGGGTGTCCCCATCAGATTCTGCCCCGCAATGTCCAGCAGTGGAAGGACCCGAGACTGTAGTCCTCCCCCACAGAGCCTTGACGTTGGCTGCACCGAGCTTCAGTGTGTTCCTCGGCACGTACTCCTGCAGACAGGAATGGGCTAGCCGGCAACATTCCCTGACGGACATCCAACTGTGCTCGGAGACCAACAGGTTTTGGCAGACCAAGGAGCGTCTTTCACCGAGCTGATGGTCTTCCAGGAGATGTAGCTCCCATTTTAAATGGCAACAGGATTGTTGCTTCATCAACAGAACCGGACAAGCCCAAATTCCATCCACTAGAACTACCTTAATGCACTGCTGGTCATTTTTGTATTGCTCTATTTTATAGAAACATAGAAAATAGGTGCAGGAGGAGGCCATTCGGCCTTCGAGCCAGCACCGCCATTCATTGTGATCATGGCTGATCATCCCCTATCAATAACCCGTGCCTGCCTTCTCCCCATATCCCTTGACTCCACTAGCCCCTAGAGCTCTATCTAACTCTCTCTTAAATTCATCCACTGACTTGGCCTCCACTGCCCTCTGTGGCAGGGAATTCCATAAATTCACAACTCTCTGGGTGAAAAAGTTTTTCCTCACCTCAGTCTTAAATGACCTCCCCTTTATTCTAAGACGGTGGCCCTGGTTCTGGACTCGCCCAACATTGGAAACATTTTTCCTGCACCTAGCTTGTCCAGTCCTTTTATAATTTTATGTTTCTATAAGATCCCCCCTCATTCTTCTAAACTACAGTGAATACAAGCCTAGTCTTTTCCATCTTTCCTCATATGACAGTCCCACCATACCAGGGATCACTCTCGTGAACCTACGCTGCACTGCCTCAATCACAAGGATGCCCTTCCTCAAATTAGGAGACCATAAATGTACACAATACTCCAGATGTGGTCTTACCAGAGCCCGATACAACTGCAGAAGAACCTCTTTACTCCTATACTGAAATCCTCTTGTTATGAAGGCCAACATTCCATTAGCTTTCTTCACTGCCTGCTGTACCTGTAAGCCAACTTTCAGTGACCGGTGTACAAGGACGCCCAGGTCTCGCTGCACCTCCCCCTTATCTAACCTAACCCCATTGAGATAATAATCTGCCCCCTTGTTTTTGCCGCCAAAGTGGATAACCTCACATTTATCTATATTATACTGCACTATAAATTTTAATTCATAAAATTGTCGTCGGCTGTGATCCAGCGGATGTGGGATTGAGCTTCCTCTTGCTGGAACCACTCCTGGGGCTGCGAGGTCCAGAAGGCGGGCAGCTCAAGTGTGACCGCATTTTGTTGGGCCTGGTCGGCGGCAACGGCGCGTTGAGCGTTGGCGGCGTCCATTATTGCGATCCAAAATACCTATTTCGGACCGTCGGGGTCACCAATGAAGCGCGGCACGAGTGTCAAGCAAAGTTTTCTTTATTCAACAGCTCTCCAAACCACAATGAGTTCCACTTCATCTCCAACTCCAACGGCCAATCCTTCCAAATCCAACTGCCGACTTAGAATTCCAATCACCCAACCAAGTCACGTGACCCAACCCCTAGAGCTGAGGGTTCGTACCACGTGTGACTGACCGCCGCAAAATAATGAATATTTTATTTTATTACGAATTTTATTCACAACACAAACTGTTACTGAGCCCCCAGGTTTACAACGTCTGTCAAAATGATTACCTTGTCAAACTCAATGCTTTGCACTTTAAATAAGAAAACCGTTATTATATGGTTGTTATTTGGCAGAAATGTGAAGTGTTAACCTTTCTTTTACTTCAAAGACCTGGATCAAGAGTCAGACACTATTTCTCACAATAAAGTGTTGGAGGAACTCAGCGGGTCAGGCAGCTTCTGTGGAGGGAATGGAAGGCGAAGTTTCATATCAGGATCCTTCCTACGACAGGTTGTGGGTAGGGGGCGCGGCGAAGGCTGAAAAAGAGGTGGGGTGGGACAAAGTCTGGCAAGTGATAGGTGGACACAAGTGCTGGAATAACTCAGCTGGTCGGGCAGCATCTCGGAAGAACATGGAAATGTGGCGTTTCAGGTCGGAACCCTTCATCAAATTGTAGCAGGCTGGAGTTGTCGACTTAACTGGGTTCTAAGCCCCTTTCCAAGGTTTCCTGCTGTCCCCCCATCAACATGGAACCTTAATTATTGCACCATTGGGTCCTACTGCCCTTCCCCCTATGCCAATCATGCCTCCTATTCCCGCTATGCCATTTCTCCTATCCTCAGAAGGCAGTGGAGGCCTTTCTCAGGATACTTTCAAGACAGAGTTAGGTAGAGCTCTTAAAGATAGCAGAGTCAAGGGATATGGGGAGAAGGCAGGAACAGGGTACTGATTGTGGATGATCAGCCATGATCACAGTGAATGGCGGTGCTGGCTCGAAGGGCAAATGGCATACTCCTGAAGCTGCAGTGTAGACAGACACAAGGAACTGCAGATCGTGGTTTACAAAAAATGACACACAAAGTGCTGGAATAACTCAGTGGGTCAGACTGCAACTCAGGTGAACACAGGTAGACATCTGAAGAAAAAATCCGAACTGAAATGTATCCATATTCACTTATCCATGTTCTCCAGAGATGCTGCATGACCAGCTGTGTTACTGCAGCACTTTGTGAAAATGGCAATGACCTATGGGGTTTTGTCGACAGGAAGTAGTTAGGGTGTCATGCTTTGGTGATTCCTCTGGTCCAAAGATGTTGTCAG
Organism: Amblyraja radiata; assembly: GCF_010909765.2. Lineage (NCBI taxonomy): Eukaryota > Metazoa > Chordata > Chondrichthyes > Rajiformes > Rajidae > Amblyraja > Amblyraja radiata. The sequence goes on along the minus strand of NC_045959.1, from coordinate 114,199,287 downwards.
CTATTCATGTGCAGTACAGCAGGTACAAGAGCTTTGTATTAAAGGCGATTGCGGAGGCCTCAATAGGCCCGACTATGGGTGGACAAGGGGATGGGGACTGGACATTGTGCCTTCCCTCACAGTGGGAACCATCGTGGGGGGATGTTTTTTATGTTAAATTTCTTTATTATTGTTATGTTGTTTTCTTTTTTATGTGCTGCACTGGCAATACACATTTCACTACACCAATTAATAAAGGACCTTTGAACCTTTTGAGTTCAAGAGTGTTCGGCTGGCGACCGGAAGGTGGCCGGTTCGAATCCCGCTTGGAGTGCATACTGTCGTTGTGTCCTTGGGCAAGACACTTCACCCACCTTTGCCTGTGTGTGAATGTGTGTGAGTGATTGGTGGTGTTCGGAGGGGCCGTAGGCGCAGAATGGCAGCCACGCTTCCGTCAGTCTGCCCCAGGGCAGCTGTGGCTACAGAAGTAGCTTACCACCACCGAGTGTGACTGAGGAGTGAATGAATAATGCGATGTAAAGCGCCTTGAGTATTAGAAAGGCGCTATATAAATCCCATCCATTATTATTTATTAAGAGAATTTATTGTCATGTGTCCTGGATAAGACAATGAAATTCTTGCTTTGCTTCAGCACAACAGAATATTGCAGGCATAATTAATACAGAACAGATCAGTGTGTCCATATACCATTGAATATATATATATATACACACAGAAATAAGCATATAAAGTGCAGTAGGCTAATTAAAGTTCAGATTTTTGTTTGAGTTGAATTTAATAGTCTGATGGCTGTGGGGAAGTAGCTATTCCTGAACCTGGTTGTTGCAGATTTCAGGCTCCTGTACCTTCTACCTGAAGGCAGCAGAGAGATGAGTGTGTGGCCATGATGGTGTAGGGCCTTGATGATGCTGCCAGCCTTTTTGAGGCAGTGACTTTGGTAGATCCCCTCGATGGTAGGGAGGTCAGATCCGATGATGGTCTGATTCAAACTGGTTTCAATATCTGTCAAGGCAACAAAGCAAATTAGCAATCTGGCAGGAAGGGCTTGAGATATGGAGACACGAGGAACTGCAGGTACTAGAAAGTTGAGCAAAACACAGTGCTGGAGGAACTCAGTGGGTCAGGCAGCATCTCTGTAGGGAATGGACAGATGACTTTTTGGGTCAGGATAGTTCCTGAGGAATTGAGATACTATTGGTGAGAGTGTAACAGTTAAAATAAAAAGACATTTAAGGAAAAGATTTATTGAAACATATAAGATTTAGACACGCTATAAGCAGGAAACATGTTACCGATGTTGGGGGAGTCCAGAACCAGGGGCCACAGTTTAAGAATAAGGGGTACGCCATTTAGAATGGAGACGAGGAAACACTTTTTCACACATAGTGGTGAGTCTGAGGAATTCTCTGCCTCAGAGGGCGGTGGAGGCCGATTCTCTGGATACTTTCAATAGAACTAGATAGGGCTCTTAAAAATAGTGGAGTCAGGGGATATGGGGAGAAGGCAGGAACGGAGTACTGATTGGGGATGATCAGCCATGATTACATTGAATGGCGGTGCTGGCTCGAAGAGCCGAATGGCCTACTCCTGCACCTATTGTCTATTGAAAACTGTAAACACTCAAATTAAAGGAGTTGAATCAGTCCACGAGATATTCAGTACAAAACTGGCGGCACATATAGGCAACTTAATCGGTGTTACAGAGACAAAATAACGTGGAAGTTTAAATATGTCGGGGTTCTTGACATTTAGAAACGTCGTGTGAAGTGGAAAAGAAACGTAGTTGTGGAGGGATATCTCTTACAATAATAACAGATGACGTAAAACAGTAAAAAGGATAGAACACTCCTTTGGAACAGGAAGTAGAAGCAGTATGTTGGAGATAAGATATAACATAGAACAAAAACACACACCAGCTTACTGGTGCATCATCAGCAAATGGAGAGGAAATTATTACAAAATTAATAAGAAATGCTTGTAGGAGGGGGTCATATAACAATAATATGTGCATTATTGCCATATGGACTGAGCAACTCAAATTGGTAAAATCAGTTTAAAGAATGTTTCATAGATTCAATTTGAGGGAGTTTTCACCAATTGCCTCACGGGGGAACAGGTTATCTTTAGAATCCACCTTGTGCAATGAATGAGGCATAGTTAATTAGTGACCTAACTGTAAACCTTCCTCGGGAAAAGTGATCCGGTTTAATCAAGCCACGCAAGGTGGTTTAAATGCTGGGGAAACTCAGCGGGTGAGGCAGCATCTATGGAAAGAAGGAAAAGGCGATGTTTCGGGTCGTGACCCTCCTTCAGACCCTTAATCAAGGCACAGTTCAATCAGAAACCAGAGAGTAGCATTTCATTCTAGCTAATTATCAAGTTAAAATGGTTACCAGTTAAATTAAATGTCGACAAATAGATTTATCTGCCAATTGATAAAGATTGTGAAAGAAGAATTTCAAAAATCTAATAATTACATTCTATTGAGAAATAAAATTCCACGAAAAATGATTATTTTAAGCGTAAGATTGCTTATGCCTTAAAAGACGAGGCATTTCATACCACAAAGTAAAAAATCCAAGGATTTGGAGTTTACAAAGTAGTTGTAAATGGTCATAAATTGATAAAGAGCAAACACAGAACATGGAGCATAGGAACAGGCCGATCGGCCCACAATGTTTGTGTTGAACGATACCAAGACCAACTTTTATCTGCCTGCACATGATCCATATTCCTCCATTCTTTAGACTTTAGAGATACAGCACAGAAACAGACTCTTCGGCCCACCGAGACCGTGCCGACTAGCGATCACCCTGTGCACTACCACACCAGAGACAACTTACAATTTTAGCCAATTAACTTACAAACCTGTATTTCTTTGGAGTGTGGGAGGAAAGCGGTGCACCTGGAGAAGAGCCACGCAGTCACAGGGGGAATGTATAAACACCGTCCGGACAGCACCTATTGTACTGAACCCTGGCGTCTCTGGCGCTGTAAGGGAACAGTACCACTTGCATATCCAAAAGTCGGGTATATGCCACAATCACCGGACCTTTCAGCTTCTTCACACATCCTAACGACTTACTGGTTCATTCTTCGTATGCCTTTGCAAATTGCCGCTGGGGGAGGGGGAGGGGGGTTGATGGAAACGTGTCCCTTCCCTTTGGAAGAGTGTGATGTGTGAGGAGATGTGTCCCCGACTTCTACGAGGAGATGTGATTGATTTTTAACTTTATTCAGAATGTAAAAGTACATACAAAACAAACAACTGTACAAAAACTCTTCCAAACATTCAATAGTGTCCTAATCAATAGTGTTCGCAGCTATCATTAAAGAACACACCCTTGCCACAACTGTAGCCTCTGTGGTGATGACCTTTCCTTGTTTGAGGTTCACTAGTTCTATGTTATCATGGACACCCTACATACGAGACATCTCCTCCACTCCACCTCTAACTCCTTCACCATAAGACCTCCTTCACATTAACACCTCCTGCACCTCTTCATCTCATTTCCTCTCTCCTCCATCCCTTCCACCATCCCCATATCTCCACTCCTCATCCCCTCTCACTCCTCCCTCCTCACCTCATCTGCTCCTCACCTCCTCCATCACTTCACCTCCTCCAACTTCTCATCTCCTGCACTCCTCACCCACCTCATCCATCTCCTGCATGATCTAACCCCACTCCTCAATCTCCTCCACCTCATTCTCCCACTCTACTCCTGCACCTCTCCAACAACCACTCCATTCATCTCCTCAAACCTCCCCCACCTCATTTCTTTATCTCCCCTTCCTGCATCTCCTCATCTCCTTCTATTTCCACTCACCTTCTCCACCACTCCATCTCGCCACCTCCACATCCCGATCTCCTCACCACTCCCCCAATATCTCTCCTTCATCGCTTCCACTCCTCAATCCCCTCACCGTCCTTCCTTACCTTCAACTCCTCACCTCTGCCATCTCCTCCACTCTTCCAATCCCCTCCACCACCTCATCTCCACCCCTCACCTCCATCCCTTCCACTTCTCCATCTCCTCACCACCTCCATCTCCACTCCTCACCTCCTGCATTCCCACCTCATCTCCTCCATCCCTCCCACTTCAACTGCTCCATCCTTTCCTCTTCTATCTCCTCGCCTCATCTCCCCCGCCGCCTCCATCTATTCCACTCCCCTACCCCCTTCCCTCATTTCTGCTCATCCCTCCTCCACCTCCCTCTCTCTTCATCTCATCCACTCCTGCATCTCCTCAAATCCTTCCTTCTCATTCCACTCCACTCCTCATCCTCACCTCCTCCACCCAACCTCCTCATCCCATCCCACCATCTCCTCCATCCCTTCCACTCTTTAATCTCCTCACCTCCATCTCCCCCCACAACACTCCCTCACCTCCACTCCCTCAACCACCTCTCTACCTCCACCCTCTCTACCTCCACTCTCACCTCTATCCCTCACCTCCACGCCCTCACCTCCACCCCCTCACCTCCACTCCCTCAACCACCTCTCTACCTCCACCCTCTCACCTCCATCCCTCACCTCCACGCCCTCACCTCCACCCCCTCACCTCCACTCCCTCAACCACCTCTCTACCTCCACCCTCTCTACCTCCACCCTCTCACCTCCATCCCTCACCTCCACTCCATCACCTCCACTCCATCACCTCCACTCCCTCAACCACCTCTCTACCTCCACCCTCTCACCTCCATCCCTCACCTCCACTCCCTCACCTCCACTCCCTCAACCACCGCTCTACCTCCACCCTCTCGACCTCCACCCTCTCACCTCCAGCCTCACCTCCATCCCTCACCTCCACCCAGCACCTCCACTCCCTCAACCACCTCTCTACCTCCACCCTCTCACCTCCATCCCTCACCTCCACTCCCTCACCTCCACTCCCTCAACCACCTCTCTACCTCCACCCTCTCTACCTCCACCCTCTCACCTCCATCCCTCACCTCCACTCCATCACCTCCACTCCCTCAACCACCGCTCTACCTCCACCCTCTCACCTCCATCCACCTCCACTCCCTCACCTCCACTCCCTCAACCACCTCTCTACCTCCACCCTCTCTACCTCCACCCTCTCTACCTCCACCCTCTCACCTCCATCCCTCACCTCCACGCCCTCACCTCCATCCCTCACCTCCACTCCCTCATCTCCACTCCCTCAACCACCTCACTACCTCCATCCCTCACCTCCACCCCCTCCCCACCCTGACCTTCCTACCCCCTCACCACACCTCCACTCCCTCATCTTCCTAACCCCTCACCTCCTCCACTCCCTCGCCTCCACTCCCTCGCCTCCACACCTTCCTCTCTCTCCCCTCCCTCTCCCCCTTCCCTCCCCATCCCCCTCCTCTAGTAACTTTGCTTCCTCCTCCGCCTCCTCCTTTGCGTACTGACGTGTCTGACGTCAGGACGCCGCTCGCCCCCGCGACGTCCCTGGGCATGACGTCACCCCCCGCCACACACACCCCTCCCCCTCTCCGCGCGTGCCCGTGCGCGCTCCACCTGACGTGGCGCTCGCTCACCATCACCATCACTGGCGCAGGCAGAGCGAGAGCGCGCGCGCGGGCCATCGAGAGAGAGCGAGAGAGAGAGCGAGAGAGAGGAGCTCGAGCGGCGCCCGCTCGTCGGCCATTCACCTTCCCGTTATCACCTTCCCGTTATAATCTCCACACACCGAGCGCCGTGAGGAGAAAACCAACACGCACACGGCCACGACGACGCCCGCTTCGAGGTGAGCCGTTTTAATAAGAGAGAGAAATACTTTTAATGACGGTCGGGCCGGGCGGGGCTGCGGATAGCACAAGGCCGCGGCCATTCGCCCGCCCGCCATTCCCCGCACACACACACGGTGCAGGCAGGCAGGCAGGCAGGCATCGGCTCTCCGCGGGTTACCTACATGGTTGTGGTTTGGTTTATTTTTTGCTCGGAGGGGAGGAGAGGGGAACTCGATGCTGTTCGTGTCTTGGGGAGGAAGGAGGAGGGAGGGAGGGAGGGTGCGAGTTGGAGAGCCGCCATCTTGTGTTGTAGAACGGTTCTCTTGTTGGAGGGGGAGGAGGAGGAGGAGGAGGAGGGAGAGAATGGGAGAAGAGATGAGGAGGGGAGGGGTAGAGAGGCGGGGGTAGCGAGTCGGAGGGGGAGGGGGAGGGGTGGTTAGAGCGAATGAGCAGAGATGAGGAGGGGAGGGGTAGCAGAGGAGGAGGGGGGGGGTAGAGAGTAGGAGGAGGAAGGTGCAGGGGTACGAGAATGGGAGAAGGATGAGGAGCGGGAGGGTAGAGCGAGGAGGGGGGGGAGAGAGCGTAGGAGGGGGAGGGGTGGAGACTGGGAGAAGAGATGAGGAGGGGAGGGGGATGAGAGATACGGAGAGGGAAAGCGTGGGACGGGGGGGTGGTGGTTGATGTACAAGATGTGGGGGGGGGTGGGGAGAGGGAAATGGAAGGTGATGGTACAGTGAGGAGGAGGAGGGGGTGATGGTAAAATTGGGAAGGGGAGAAGTAAAGGGGTGGTAAAGCGGTGACATTGAAGGAGGGTGGTAAAGGGGGGGCAGGGAGGATGGGGTGATGGTGAAGTGGGCAGTGAGGGACAGATGGTAAGGGGGAGGGTGGCAAAGAGGGATTGCAGTGAAGGAAGGGGTGGAAAGAGGAGGTGGTGCGGTGACAACATAGGGGGCCGTGTTAGGTGGATGATGAAGTGGTTGACGGGAAGGTGTGGTAAAGGGGGTAACGGTTAGGGGAGTTGGTAAAGCGGGTGACGGGAAGGGGGTTGGAAAACGGGGTGACAAGGAAGGGGGGGCAGATGGGTTGGTGAAGGGGCTTGTGAGGGGCGGATGGTAAAGAGGGTGACAGGAAGGGGGAGTTGGCAAATAGGGTGGCCGAAAGGGTGATGGGGAGACAATAGACAACAGGTGCAGGAGTAGGTCATTCGGCCCTTAGATGCGTCGATAAAGGGGGTGATGGGGAGGGGGTTACAGCGAGGGGGGATCGGTACAGGGTGTGACGGGGAGGAGGGTGATGAATGGGGGGACAGATGACAAGACGAGGTGATGAAGGGACATGATAAAGAGGGTGGCACAGTGGAGAGCCTTCTCGTTTGCCACCGCTAGATCTTCCAGGCAGTAATGTTCACCAAGAAGTGGGCATCTTAGTAGATTCACATTATGTGTCTGCCGCTAAGGTAGGCCCTAAGTTAAGGTAAGTCTTTGAAGACAGAGTTAAGTGGTGGTTATAAAGGGTAGGAGTGGTGTGGTAAAGGGGTGAAAGAGCGAATTTGGGGTTGTTGATGGGAACGGGAAGGTGGTAATGGGATGAAGGGGGGGCAGAAAGGGGCAAGTGGAGGAAATGGGAGTAGGGATGACATGGAGGGGAGAGGAAGAATAGAGGCTGGAGTGATGAAGAGTGGGCAAAAAGGAAGGGCAGAGGATTGAAAGTAGGGGAAGGAAGCGGGAGCAGGGAATTTTGGAGAGAGGGTGGGGGAAAGGGTGTAGAGGAGGAGGGAGGTGCTGTGGCTTTATTATAAAATGTGCTTTAAGTATTAAAGAATTTTGCCTCCCACCCGTTATTTGTTTCTGATCATCGTAAATTAATAAACCTGAATGGGGGGGAGGGGGAGAAAGTTGTTTACCTATTCAATAAGATTGGGGTCAATGTTCCAGCATTGACATTGAATAGTACAACACAGGAATGGGCCTTTCAGTCCATGCTGTACACAGTCATCATTGGTGGTCATTCAAAACGAGTAGGACTGTCTTGGTGCAACGTGGGCAATGGAGACTTGCAGTGGTTGGTAGTCACCGGGCCTCCTCTGTCTCTCCTTATGGTGCTGATGCCTTGTCTCTGCGTCACAGAGTAGTTCCGTTTCATGACATGCAGCTCCTTCCTCCAGGAGTGCATGTCCAGTGCAATGTGCTCCCAGTTGCTCGATGTGATGTGGAATTTCTTGAGACTGTTCTTGATGTCCTTGAAGCTTTTCTTTGGCCCGCCGGGGGCTAGCCAACCTTCCTTCAATTGAGAGTACAGGATTTGTTTAGGGAGGCATGTGTTGTACATGCGGATGACATGGCCAGTCCATCGAAGTTGGTGCTGCATTATTGTGGTGGTGATGCTGGTCATGTTGGCTTCCTCCAAAAAGATGTTGGTGTGTTTGTCCTCCCAGCTGATCCTCAGAATCTTTCGTAAGGATCTTTGATGGTAATGTTCCAGGGCTCTCAGGTGCCTGCTGCAGGTGGTCGATGACTCGGCTCCATACAACAGGGTAGGGAGTAGGGAGGACAACGGCTCTGTAGACCAGCAATTTTGTTTGAGCCTTTCAGTCTCTGTCTTCAAAGACTCTTTTCCTGAGTCTGGCATGGGCTCCACTGGCACAACTCAGGCGATGGTTGACCTCAGAGTCAATGTCAGCGTTTGAGGAAAGAATGCTGCCAAGGTAGGGGTAGTGGTCAACGCTTTCAAGAGTGGTGTCGTTCACTTTTATAGTGGGCTGGGTAGACAGCTGGTTGATGTAGGACCTGGGTCTTCTTGATGTTTAAGGCTGGCCCATGGCTCTATATGCCCTGGAAAAGGCATTCAGGGTGCCCTAGAGGTCTTCTGCGGAGTGTGCTGCAATGTACTGAAGCTCCATAATGGCGGTGCTACTGACTTTACACTTGGCCTTCAACCTATTAAGGTTGAAGCGCCCACCGTCAGTTCTGTAGAGCATTGGGATCCCCTGTGGCACTCGTCACCAATGAGGTGAAGTATGGCAGCAATTAAGATGTCAAACAGGGTGGGTGCGATGATGCATCCCTGTTTGACCCCCGTTTCCACAGTGAGGGGCTCGGACTCAGAGCCGCAGTTGCTGAGCACTGTGACCAACATGCCATCATGTAGAAGCCTCAATATTCTGATGTACTTGTCGTGACAACCGTACTCTGATAGTGTGTTCCAAAGAACCTGGAGGTCTACCGAGTCAAAAGCCATGTCGGCCATGTACAAAGGCTGCCTTTGTGCACGGCATTTTTCCTGGAGTTGGCGTGCTGTGAGTATCATGTTTGCTGTATCTCTGGATGGGCGGAAGCCATACTGTGACCTCCTCAGACAGTGGTAGAAGTCAGTTTGCGAGGACACGAGCAAGGACTTTACCTGTTGTTGACAGAAGCGAGATTCCCCTGTAGTTTCCACATTCAGCCTTGTCCCTCTTCTTGAAACTGGTCACTATTAGAACATCCCTGAGTTCTGAGGGAAGTTCTTCTTTTTCCCAGACCTTGAGGAGTAGGGTGTGGATGTGGTACAGGAGCTCTGGTACACCTTCCTTTTAAGATCTCAGCTGGGATCCCATCTGGACCGGTGGCCTTGTTGTTCTTAAAGCTCTTAATGGCAACTTGAACCTCGTTCATAGTGGGAGGTTCTTCTATGTCTTCTCTGATGGGACTCTGGGGATGTGGTGGGTTGTTCCTGGTTCAGTTGTGCTGTCACGGTTGAGGAGTTCCTGGAAGTGCTCCTTCCATCAGGCGTTAATGGACTCATTGTCCTTCACCATAGACGGCCTTAGTAGCGCTGAAGAAGCTTCTGGTGTCACCCGAGTCTGCCAGTCTGGATTTCTAGAGCCTTTTCTGTCCACCAAGAGTTCTTAAGCTCCCTCACCCGGCTCTGGACGTCCTCCTTAGCTCTGGAATGAGCCGCTCTTTTGGCCTTGCAGGTTACATCATTTTGCCAGGCATGAAAGGCTTTCCTTTTCTTGGAGATGAGCTGTTCTATCTCTGTGTCGTTCTTGTCAAACCAGTCCTGGTATTTTCTGGACTTGCACCCAAGGATGGTTTTGCAGGTATCAAGGATGGTAGATTTGAGCTGGTTCCAGTGCCAGTTTAAAGATAGAATTTCATTGTTCTGTTGTTGTTACATTTAACGACTTGAACTGATCTCCTCTGCCTGCACTTGATCCATATCCTAGCATTCCCTGCACATCCATGTGCCCATGTAAAAGCCTCTTTTTACGGCAATATCGTATCTGACACCACCACCATCACTGGCGTTCCAGACACCTGCCAATCTGTGTGAAATAAAATCCAGTCTTGTATATTTGCCCCTTTCACCTTGAATCTTAGTGTCACTGATTTCTCTAATGTTTTGGATATCTGTTTTAGTTTAAATTTAATATCTGTGTGAGCATTCATTGCATTTGGTGTTAGAAAATAAAAAAAATATCTTAATTGCCATGGAGGGCCTGTTTCCATGCTGAATTACTACAAATGGTCTTCATTTTACTTTGACAATATGGTCCCCAGGTTTTGGGTAGCCTTGTCTATAAAAGCACCTTCCACTGTATCTGCACCATTCATCCCACTCAGAATTTTGTATGTTTCAGTGAAATCAAATTCTTCGAAACACTAAATGGAGGCCAGATCGATCTCTTTATAGGACAGATCAACAATTCCAGAAATCAGTTTGGAGAACCTTCATTTTGAGAAACTTTGTGGCAGGTCTATCCTTCTTTTGGAGTGAGGAGACCAAAATTTGACACCATACTCTAGGTATGGTCTTGCCACGACCCTTTAAAATTGTAGTGAAACAATTCTATTCTAGTGTCTCAAATCCTGTTGCAGTGACGATTTTGCTACTTTTAGTGATTTATTTATTAGGACACTCTTTGAATGCAGTATTTTCCAGTCTTTTACCCTTAAAAAAAAAATCTACAATTTACTGAACTTTGTTTCCAATTGTACACCTAACTGTCATGTTGCATCTTAGCTTCTCCTCATTGCATATCTACTTGGATATGTGTCCTCAACAAACTTGGAAATGTTACATTTCGTTCCCTGAGCCAACTATGTTGTAAACGTTTGTGATCCTCTTCACTAATTGCAGCTTGTCAATCCAATCCTGTTGCTTTTTGTTTTCTATTTATTTACCCCCCCCCCCATGGATAATAGCAGTATATTAGCAGTTAGTGTGGGAGTTTTGTAATGGTCAGCTCTTAAATGCTACTCAGTGACGTTGGAATCAGTTATAATTATATTCTTCATGTAAGTTTTGAACTTTTTCAGCCGAGAATCAACTGAATTCCCCAATCTCCAGATATTCAACCACTAGCACCTTGTACCAATCCCTTTAACGATATGTGGTTTCTGCCACATTAAAATTACAGATACAAATATATAGTGAAGCAATGGGAATAGTTCACTGATAAACTGGGCATTTCAGTATATGTTTACCTGGATATTTTCCAATATAGTAGGAATTTACACCATCTCATGTTATGCTCCCCAGCAGCGGCCTTACTTGGCTTAATTTTAACTTGTTGCATCCACAGAACCTCCTGTTCCTTTATGTTCTTCTTGGTTCACTTTAAATATTTAAACTCTGAGATAATCTTATGTGATTCAACTATTGCCATGTGATTTTGAGTTGTAACCATTCTTTTCTAATTTTTTTTTTCATCTTAGATTTGCAAACTTTGATTTCTCCACATGTAGAAATATCCTCTGTAGACCATCATTCTTGCAAGGGAAAGGGCCCTAGTGCATTTAGTTCCTGAATGAAGAATCCAACTGTGGCTACACTAATGACTGCTGCATCCTAATCACTAGGTTGCAAGTCAACCATACATTGTACAATTATTCTAAGGTGTTTGCTGAGAAAGAAACATGCATTTTTGTGAACAGGTTGATAAGGTATTAAGTTGCAGGAAAATATATTGCTTTTGGCTTTCATATGCTGCCAAGGAATGGAATTTTATAAGAACCAGATGAAAGACCAGAGTAAAATATGATGTGTGCAGACTGAAATACGTTGGCCTTAAATTGATGGAAGGATTGTTCGGAACCATTTCCAGTATAGAATTGACCATCTACTAAAAGCAAAACCATACGAAAGTACAACTAATTGGATAGCTGTTTGTGTCCATGCTAACTTGTTCAATGGGGCGAACAGCATTCTTCTGTTACGCAGAATTCCACAGATCAGTATTGAAACCAGGATTAAAGCACATGACGAATTCTTTCTCTGCCTAGTGCAGGATCAGTATGCCCCATACCTCAGTATTATCCCATATTGCCTACATAGTGCTGTCAAGCTTTTGAACCAATCACCTCTTTCACATCCACTTTCAGAGGTGTCGTATCTTTCAGTTATTTTTTTTATTGTCCATTTAACATATTTCAGGCTACTATCTTGTACCAAATCTGCCTGTTTGCATTCATCACTGTATTTATTGTTGAGGGGTAGTTATTGACAGCTGGTAGAGCTGTCACCTCATATGACAAGAGACCCCGGTTCAATCCTGACCGTGGGTGCTGTCTGTGTGGAGTTTGCACATTCTTCCTGTGACCGCGTGGGTTTCCTCCTACATCCCAAAGACGTGGGTTTGTAAGTTAATTGCTCCCTGTAAATTGTCCCTAGTGTGTTGGGAGTGGAAGATAGAGTAGGATAACGTAAAACATGGTTGGGCCGAAGGGCCTATTTCCATACTGCTTCTTTCAAATCAATGCATAATGACTGTATGTGTACTGTCTACAATGTGAACTTCATTTGAACAAGGAATTTCTTTGCACCAAGGTGTATACGACAATAAACTAGTCTGAATCTATTATTTATGTCTAGTTATTGAGAAATTGCAGTTGCTTATCTAGTGCCGTTACGGGACCAGATGATCAAGAAATAATATCATGCTAGAATTTTTTTAATGTTGATTGACAGATAAATATTGACTGGTATATTGGGAAATAATCTATTTTAAGTAGTTCGATGGGGTCGTTATCAGATCTTACAACATTAACTTCCATTTCAAGATATTCTGAATTTTGCATTGATCATTTTACTCATCCTATTCCCGTTCTAAAATCTAGATTACTTGTGTACAGATTTGTTGATATTAAATTAAAATCATAATGAAACCCTTTGTTAAGATCCAGTGAATGCTGGTAATGTATCAACTGTGATCTTAAAATGTCTGCTAATAACTGGCTAAACGTAAAATAAGCTCTCTCAGTGGTCTGGTGGCTTTTCCCCCCCTCTTTCCACCGTCCCCTCAGCTCTTCATAATAGTTGCAAAGCTACTAGCTCATTTTGAATGTCCATGTGCATTTTTCTAAATTATAAATAATGCAATGGACGTCTGAATGTAGGCTTTCAGAATCCAAAGGTAAGGAGTAACAACAATTTAACCTGATAGCTTTACAGCTGATTGCAACTTCCAATCTTGCGTTAAGTTTAAAAAAAAAAGATTTTGACAACTTAAACTGGTTCCAGTGTATGTAATCTGTTTGTCATTAAACTCTTTCTCATAATCTAATTCCAATTTGAGATGTAACCTATTAGCTGACTACACCTTCCTAATATTTGTATCATCCATGTTACATCATAAATATATCTTCCCAAAACAGGAGATGATGTAATTGACGCGCTGTTACGAGTGAGCCAAAAGGTTTCTGCCTTATTTATAATTGATATATTTCGACCTCCAGTCCTCTTTTGTTCCTTCTCGCTCTTTTATAAAAGGGAACAATGTAATGGTTTGCAAGTAAAATATGCTTGGACAGTCTCCTTTCAAATAAGTGCAAGAATCACATGTAAAGCAGTTTTTAAAAAAGGCATTAATGCAAGTCGGAGTTCTTCTCCAATTGCCATTTTGGTAATGGTTGAACTGATGGAAGTTTAGAATGCAGGCTGTTCGTTGCATCTGGGGGGCTGTGGACTTTTGAGAACTACACCGTGCTTCTTTTGATGGGATGTATTTATTCTTTTTATTCTCTTTTCCCCTCCCCCACTTGCTACAGTAAAACTGATTACTGCATATTTTCCTTTTTGAAGATCAAACCGCAGATGCTAGAAATATGAAAAACACCCCTGAAATATCTCAACATTCTGCAGATGAAGTTGCATCTGTGTGGGCAGGGAGTTAAAGTTTCAGACTACGTCCAATGTCAACAAATTATGATGAAGGGCTTTTGTTATGAAATGTTAACTGTTCTCTTTCCAAAGATGCAGCATTTTCTGTTTTTATCATTTTTAATAATAATATAGGAAGAGTGTTTCCCTTGAAATAATCTAGATATCTAATTTACCTTTAATTATAGACATTTGTGATAAGGGAATTGAAGGCAAAATCTCCAAGTTTGCGGATGACACTAAGCTGGGGGGCAGTGTTAGCTGTGAGGAGGATGCTAGGAGACTGCAAGGTGACTTGGATAGGCTGGGTGAGTGGGTAAATGTTTGGCAGATGCAGTATAATGTGGATAAATGTGAGGTTATCCACTTTGGTGGCAAAAACAGGAAAGCAGACTATTATCTAAATGGTGGCCGATTAGGAAAAGGGGAGATGAAGCGAGACCTGGGTGTCATGGTACACCAGTCATTGAAAGTAGGCATGCAGGTGCAGCAGGCAGTGAAGAAAGCGAATGGTATGTTAGCTTTCATAGCAAAAGGATTTGAGTATAGGAGCAGGGAGGTTCTACTGCAGTTGTACAGGGTCTTGGTGAGACCACACCTGGAGTATTGCGTACAGTTTTGGTCTCCAAATCTGAGGAAGGACATTATAGCCATAGAGGGAGTGCAGAGAAGGTTCACCAGACTGATTCCTGGGATGTCAGGACTTTCATATGAAGAAAGACTGGATAGACTTGGCTTATACTCGCTAGAATTTAGGAGATTGAGAGGGGATCTTATGGAAACGTACAAAATTCTTATGGGGTTGGACAGGCTAGATGCAGGAAGATTGTTCCCGATGTTGGGGAAGTCCAGGACAAGGGGTCACAGCTTAAGGATAAGGGGGAAATCCTTTAGGACCGAGATGAGAAGAAACTTTTTCACACAGAGAGTGGTGAATCTCTGGAACTCTGCCACAGAGGGTAGTTGAGGCCAGTTCATTGGCTATATTTAAGAGGGAGTTAGATGTGGCCCTTGTGGCTAAAGGGATCAGGGGGTATGGAGAGAAGGCAGGTACGGGATACTGAGTTGGATGATCAGCCATGATCATATTGAATGGCGGTGCAAGCTCGAAGGGCCGAATGGCCTACTCCTGCACCTATTTTCTATGTATCTATGGGTGATATTTTTGCTATGGGAATGAGCAAGAAGGGTTAGTGTGTCTAAATGGAATAAATGAAGATAAGCTTACCATAGATTTTGTAAACTACTTGTCTTGTATTCCACTGTCATTGCAGAAATCGAATTTCTCCAGGATTAAGGATTGCATTTAGTAAAGCAAAATGCTAAAAAATACTTGGTCAGACAGTGTTTCAAGTCAATAAGCTTTAATCAGGAATCCATTCATATTTGCTTGTGCAATGTCTGGGTGAGGTGGGGCTATGGATTGCTACATTTAAAATTAATATGGGAAGAAATAAAACTGGATATCATGTGAGCAGTCAGCTGATATATTTCGAAATGTGAGGGCATCATTTCCTTATTTGGCCTTTGTAGAACAATCAAGGTTTTCAAAATTGAATCATCCATACACTTTACTCTGCCTGTGGTGGCTTAGAAATGTAGTTTCTTTGCTCGTTTCTATTTTTTGATGTGAACTATTGGAAGTGTTCAAGGTTATTCTTTCTTTGCTTCCAGCATAGTTTTATTTCCCTCAGTTTCAAGGAATTATCCGTTTAAATTCCTTGTGTTTGGCTAGTTTTGTAACACAACTAGTAGAGCTACTGCCTCACACCTTCGATCCAGACCTCCGGTGCTGTCTGTGTGGAGTTTGCATGATCTCCCTGTGACTACGTGGGTTTCCTCCAGGTGCTCTGGTTTTCTCCCACATCCCAAAGATGTGCAAGTTATAGCTTAATTTTCTACTGTAACATTGCCCAATGTGTTAGGGAATGGATGAGAAAGTGGGACAATGTAGAACTAGCGTGAACGACTCGGCGTGGGCTGGTGGGCCGAAAGGCCTGTTTCCATACCAAATCTTAACTTGAAGATGACGCAGTGATTGGAGCTTCTCATTTTCTATGGTCTCGCATCTCTGGTAGACTCTTCCTTCTCTGGCATCGGCCTGATAATCTATTTCATGCAGATTCTGGCTTTAATGCTGTAACGTAAGGCAAAGTAAAGCAAAGAACACTATGTACTCATCCTGAATCTGAGCAGCACATAATTTACTCTGCTTCCTCTTCTTCAGCCAGCATTATGTGCATGCCTGTACATTCCACCATAATGGTTTCATGGATATGGGCAGGCAGTCGGTTACCTCTTCAACAGAAATCATGTTTCTGCTTTGCAAACTCCAACAATTCAGCAAACTGTACTTTACACTACTGGTTTTGCTAAGATGAAGATGCATTCTAGTCATTGGGCAATGACTACACCTGAAAAACATGAATGCTCAGTTGATGTTATAATCGTATTAGCTATGATCTTATTTAATGGTAGAACTGGCTTTGGAGATCCACTGACCTCCTCCCTCTTATCTCCCATCATCAGCTTTTTGCTGTACCTTGGTACACATGACAACAATAAACCTTAAAGTCTAAGATGGTAGAATGTGGTAGTGTACAAAGTATTTATAGAGATAGACTGCTGATAATAAGATGGGTATGGACACTTATCCCTGGTCTCTACTATGCAGAACCTGTGACTTGAACTTGCTATTTCTTTGATGAACACTCATTCGGATTGATGCTTGTTTCTGTGTGTCTGGGAATATTAGTTAACGTTCAGATAGACACAAAATGTTGGCGTAGCTCAGCGCTGGTCCGGTAGCATCTCCGAAGAACATGGATAGGTGACGTTTTGGGTTGGGGCCCCTCAGAGTTACTCCAGCATTTTGTCTTTCCTTGGTAAACTGCCATTTGTAGCTCCTGGGTAGACAAAAGTGCATCTATGGAGCAAAGGAAATAGGCAACGTTTCGGGCCGAAACCCTTCTTCAGTTTGTAGTTCCTTGTTTCTGCATCTTTCAGATAAACCCATACAGCACGGAAACTGGCCCTATGGCCCAACTTGCTATGCAAATTAAGATGTCCGATCTATGCTCGTCCCACTTACCTGCGATCTGAGACCATGGCGAGATTTGTGGATGAGAGCTACTTTACATAAAATAAATATGAACGGTGTACAATATCAAATGATTAGATGTAACTGAATGTAGTGCTTGAATTTATGCAATGTTTTGCAGTGTATATGTCCAGCCACCTTAACCTGCTGGAAATAAAGAAATTACTAGGCTAAATGCAACTTTTCATGCAAATTGTCTTAATTAATTCACAATATCTAATATCTCTGCTTATAAATTCCAAGATTATCCATGGCTAACAAGTAACATATCTATTGTAAACCAAGATAACACATTGGGTCGGGCAGCATTTCAGAGTTCATGACCCTTCATACCCAAAACATCGCACATTCTTTTTCCCCAGAGATGCTGCCTGACCCGCTGAGTAACGGCAGCATTTCGTGTCTATCTTCGGTGTAAATCAGCAGCTGCAGTTTCTACACAGTGAGATTCTGCCAAAATGTACAAATTTAAAGACAGTTAAGTAACACTGTTATAATAGTATAATTGTTACAAATAACAATGATCCATTCACTGGAAAGATGGGATGCTTCCCATTATTTGAGGAAAATGTAGTACAAGGTATTTAAATTATTTTCTTAATTATCCTTTCTTTTACCATTAGTCTCCTCCACTTCATTAAATATTTAACTTCTAGTTTACTGATTCATAAGAGCAAGTATTACTTTTTTATATTTTCTTCACGTATACTTGGTTTGTAGATTTCCTATTTCAATTTCCATTGGTTTATCACTTCCTCAAATTTCTTTGCTTCCCCTTTAAGCTTATTTGATTCTAGAAATGATTTCCCCCTTTTGACATTGATATTTAATTTATATTATGTGTGTCTTATGATTGAGTATTTCTCAATGCTAAGAATATGTCTGCAGAAGGGTCCCGCCCCAAAACCCAATGTTCCCCAGAGATGCTGCCTGACCCACTGAGTTACACCAGCACTTTATGTTAGCTGCTTTTCCAAGGCAGTTTGAAGTGTGGATGGAGTCGACAGTGGGGAGTCTGGTCTGTGTGATGGCCTAAATTTCATCCACAACCCTTTATGATTTCTTGCAGTCTGAGGCTGAGCTGAGCCAAACCAAGCTGTGAAGCAATCTGACTTTGCATCGGACTATGTTTCAATGGTTCATCTGTACGATCTTTTTCTATCATGTGCATTCTCCCTCTTGAACATATTTTGATCAGAAATCAATTATCCAATACCAATTTTCTTGTTTCAGCTACTATATTGTATACTTCCAATGTTATTCATATACGTCTCAAATTTATTTTTGAAAAGGCACCATTCCTTTTCCCTATGTTTAAATGTTTTTTTAATTTTACACCAGTACTTTGCGTTCTCTTTTGTTGCTATTTGTAAAAGTCTGTTCCTCTTCTGCAACCACTCTGCTCCTGCTTGCCTTTCATTTTCAATAAAGCCAATGATGTTATCAGATTTCATATTTAAATATTCCCAATGTATTAGCTTCCTTGCTCGGCTCTCGTTCTGAGAATAAAAATGTGTCCCTCCTACTTCAGCTCTTGTGATTGAATAGTTTATTCTCATACACACATGTGCAGTGAAGTTCCTTGTTCACGTGAAGCGCACAGTCATGCTGATGTTCTGAATCATACTCTGCTTGACCTCGTAGCACAAGAAAAGCTTACACCACCCTTGACGATTTGTCATTGAGCTACTTCTGCACAGCCCTAACCTCTGGTTGTTCCTCCAGCAGTGTGTAACTTGTTTTTATTGATTCTAGCATTAATAATATTCTATGGTGTTTAAATGTAGGTTGTCCCAATTGATAAATATTTGAATTTGTCACACCACCACAATTTGTTATGGTAGACTGGCACGTTGTTGGAAAGGATGAGGTGAAAAATCTGCTTAAGGTTTCCTCCAGAATTGCTTCAGTTGCTAAAGCTACTGTCTAATTGTTGTATAAATGTCTATGATTATGATTAACATCAGAGTCCTAGCAATTTCCTGTCTCTGGGTGCTTTAAATGCGGGGCCTGCTAAAGTACAATATTCAAATGTCTGATCATGTTAAGAATGTTTTAGTATAGATTGTTTGGGCAAATGGGAGGGTCCAATCAGACTGCACCTAAATTTGAAGTTGTCTGATTAGATCAATTCATTTCCTTATACACCAGAGTGCAGTGAAATGTTTTGTTTGCATCAAGCTCACAGATCAAACTGTATAGGAACAGTGGTGATAAATACAACAATAAATTTGAGTGCAATGGTGCAAGATTGACACGTAAATTCCAAGTACTGTTGAATGTTAAATTACAATAATAACAACAACCAAATGAGCATGTTAAGAATAAGTGTACGAGGAAAGGAGTGTGAAAAGGGTGATTGGTTCAACAGTCGACTAGCAGTGGGGAAGAAGCTGCTAAGTCTGGATGTTCAAGGTCATTTCTTTTCACCCAGAAGATAGAATAGAGGAAAAAGGACTGGCCAGAGTGACAAGCAACATTGACGATACTTCCATCAGGGAAGTATGCAATGTACCATGAAGATGGACTGGATGGAAAGAAGTGACGAGCCTGTGATGGACTGAGCTGTGTTCACACTCTCTGTGGGTTCAGGAGATCAGGAGCAGAGTGGTTGCCATACCATGTTGCGATACATCCTATCAGAATAGTTTCTCAAGCACATCTGTGGAAGCTCAAGAGTATCCTCAAGGACATGCCAAAGCTTTCAAACCACCTAAGATATAAAATAAACTGATGCACTTTTTTGATCACTGCATCGGTTATTAAGAGACCAGCTTAGATAGCTGGTGATATAGCTGTCTAGGAACTTGAAGCTATCGATCAATTCAATTCAATTCAATTCAACTTTAATGTCATTGCACAAATACTAAGTATGGGTTGTAGAGCCATTGATGAGGGCTCTGGTTTCCTCCCACATCCCAAAGACGTGTGGGTTGTAGGTTAATTGGCCTTTGTAAAAAAAAGCGCCTTTAATGTGTCAGGAAAGTGGAATAACAAAGAAAAAGTGTGAATGGTGATCGATGGTTGGCGTGGATCTGGTGGGTTGAAGGACCTGTTTTCATACTGTTACTAAGGCTAGGTTATTGTCCTGACACCATGAGTCAAGGTCACTTTCATGAACTACATCTCATCAATGTAGATCTGGCCAACAGCATCATTGATGAACGTGAGGATTGTTGGCATTGACTTGGCCTGCAGTCGTGGGTGTATAGGGAATAGAGCAAGGGACTAAGAAGCACCAGTTTTGAGGGTCAGGGTGGAGGAAATGTTCTGCTCAATTCTAAATGACGGGTCTGCCAGTCAAGAAGTCCAGAAGCCAGTTGCAGTGCAATTAGTTTAACATTTTGGATTCACAGTGCCCTCCATAATGTTTGGGAAAAGGCGCATCATTTATTTTATTGCCTCTGTACTCCACAATTTGAGATTTGTATTCGAAAAAAATCACATGCGGTTAAAGTGCGCATTGTCCGATTTTAATAAAGGGTATTTTTATACATTTTGGTTTCACCATGTAGAAATTACAGCAGCGTTTATACATAGTGTCCCGTCCGTCCGTCCCGTGTTGTTGCTGCAGATAACATAAAACAGCTTTATCTCAATGTACTGAATTGATTGATGAATGTTTTCAGCTGCACGCTTTAGTTTTGAGTTCTTCATGAGTATAGAAGTGTTGACTGGTTCAATTTTGTAATTGCTTCAGAATTGAAGCCTTTTAAAATTACCACCACCTTCATGCTGAAGATATCTCAATTATTATAAATGTGCCTTTCTAAACTTGGCAAACAACATGGAAAAAATATTATTTGCCTCGTTTTATGCACAACTCAGGAAAAAATTGCACTACTAAGACCCACCCTTGTATCCCTTTACCATAATCCTAGGCAAACATTTTGGTATCAATGAATACTTTATGAAGACCCAAAGGAAATTTGATGCACTGATGACGTGGAAATACTATCCCAGGGGCTCTTGTGTTGATGTATCGTGTTGCCACTAGAATGTCATTGAAGCATGTAATATTTAGTCCGTGTACAGTGAAGAGCACCCAGCAATGTAACTTCAGAATTTTCAATTATGTCTTGAACAGGGGTGAATTCCTCATGTCCATGGATCTGCAGTTAATTACAATAACGGGCAAATCAGTTAATGAACTAAGATAATAACTTGCAATTGTATCACTAAACTGAAGGATGAATTGGATTGGATGCATGACAACTTGATGGGGAGATGGTGGTTTATCAAGAGGAGAGTGTAGCCAACTGGCAGAATAGGAATATAAAGCAGTATTTACAAAATACAAGTGTATTCAATTTATAACACCTTTATGAATTACAGGATTCATATCAATCCACTTAACTGTACTTGAGTGCAAATGGGTGAGATTGCTGTAAGTAATCTTTAATGATGTGCAACACAAAATAAAACTACTTTATTGTAATTTGGGGAACTGCCTTTAACAAGTTGAGAAAACAATTTATTCTAAAACCTTAAACAAAGAACTGTTTTACAAATAAAGATGCTGATCTACAAATAAAGATGCACAGTGCTGCAGTGTCTCAGCCGGTCAGGCTGCAACTGTGGATGTTTTGGGTCAGAACTCTTCAGGCTATTTGTCAGATTTCTTTGCTCACTGCCACCACAATCAGTCAGGCTGTGGCAAATTAATTTCTGTTCTCGAGACACAATTGCAAACTTCAAAGTAGCCACATAAATATTGCCACTGAAAGAGCAGTGAGAGGCAGGTATAAAGATGTCTATTTGTCATGTGCACCAAAACAGTGAAATTCTCATTTACTGCAGCTTTACAGGCACAACATAAAATTAACTGTCAGTAACTTAAGTCCTCAAAAGCACACACAAAAAGGACACTGCTAGGATAAAGCAGTGTATAGAATAGACTGTTTTGTCAGCTTTCCCGGTATATCTGTTGTAATTTCCTGCACTGAGCTGGTAGCCTGCAAAGATTGTGTCTGTTAATTGTTTGTAATTTGGATGCAAATAATTTTTGGTTCTGGTTTGGATTAATGGTCTATCTGATTGTGGCTGCTGTTCCCTAACAGCTTCAGAATTCAATGATGGAAGAGTTTTGACACCTTTCCTAGCCACCAGACCTATGAAATTTGAGGAGGAGGAATAAACAGCAAATAGGAAATGTAATCAGGGCTTGTGACCATGATTAGAGCACTGCTGACATCTTATTCTTACATACACTTGAAATGTATTCCTTGATGTGGCTCTTATTTCTGCTGACAGGCTGAAATTGGTTTTAGTTTAAACCTGTCCCCAGTGCACACAGTGGGTAGTCCCTTGATGGTGCAATCCATTAGTTCCTCTGGTAGTGCTCATTGGATTTATAAGCATTATGATGAATTATGTTCAAGCTAAAGTAAGGTATTTTGTTTACTTAAATATAATTGTGCTGGGCTTAACTCAAAAATACAGATCATGAGAAATCTATGATGGGCAGGATCTTCATTAGCCAAGGTCAACATTTTGCGAGGAAACCTTGCGTATGGCGTGCACAGCCTAAAGTAGATCAAGGGTAGACATCCAGGCCACGACAGCATCCGTTTCTGGAAATGCAATAGAAAAACAGTCATCTTTGTTCTTGCTTGATATGTCCTAACCGCGGAATATAAGAGCTAAAGATGTGGTGTCAAGCTACGGATATCTATCAACCCACATCCAAAAGATGTATGGGTTGGTGGGTAAATTGGCCACTGTTAATTGCCCCCCAAGTGGGTAGGTGAGTGGTAAAGTCTCAGTGGAGGCATTGAAGGGTATGTGGTGTGAAATAAGATGGGGTTATGGTAGGATAAATGTAAAATATAATGAATTGATGGTTTGTGGGAACTAGGTGAAGGGCCTGTTTCCATTAGGTATAACTGATTATGACTAAGCTGCTTGAGTGGGGAATACCTCAACATGCGATTACTGGAGGAGCTGTTCTGGTTTGTCGTATGTTTTAGTGGTATTGTAAATCTATTTTGTGCCATGTTGATTTTTTTTATGTGCACTTGGTGTCTGACATGTTTTATTGTTTTCTTTCAGATAAATATTTGTGCCTTGGGTGTGTCCGTCAAACACTGCAAATATGGGGGGGGTTCTCGCCGCTATGTTGAGAAGTATGTTCGGAAAAAAAGAAATGCGTATTCTGATGGTGGGACTGGATGCAGCTGGCAAGACCACCATTTTATACAAACTTAAACTGGGTGAAATTGTAACCACTATTCCCACTATAGGTAAGTGAATTATTTGAATTTGCCACTTAGAGATGTGATATTGAAGATGTGAAAACATACAAGTTAGCAAATTTGAAAATTGTGCATCCTGGTCATCTCAAATTAAAAACACAAATTGCTAGAAATGCGTAGGGCTGCACTGGTGTAGCTGCCTCTCAGCCAGACCTCGGGTGCAGTCTACGTGGAGTTTGCAATTTCTCTGAATACGTGGGTTTCCTCCGGGTGCTCTGGTTTCCTCAAACATCCCAAAGGTTTGTAGGTTAATTGGTCTCTGTAACATTGTCCCTGGTGTGTAGGGAGTAGATGAGAAAGTGGGATAACTTAGATCTGGTGTGAATAAGTGATCGATGGTCAGCATGGACTCGGCTGAATGCCCTGTTTTCATGCTGCATCTCTCTGAACTAAACGTAAGTAATGCAGAATTATGGATCGAGGAATTCTTGGATTGATCCCCTGCAAGTAATGACCACAAATGCCAGCCTTGCCAGTATTTCCAACCTAGTCTGATTTTATTTGAAGGTGTACCTTATTGGCTACCAACTGGTAGGGAGGATGTTAAGGAGTACATTTAATTACAGTTATACAAAAATCATAGTGATGGCTTCAACTGTACAAACAGTTAAAGTGTTCCTGAAATGTATTTATGAGTGAATTAAGGGTTATTAACAATAAGACAATAGGTGCAGGAGTAGGCCATTCGGCCCTTCGAGCCAGCGCCGCCATTCAATGTGATCATGGCTGATCATCCCCAATGAGTACCTCATCAGGACAAATTTGGATTGTTTTCTCTGGAACGCCAGAGGCTGAGTGGAGACCTAATAGAACGTGCTGCCAGATTTGGTGGTAGTGGATGCAGATACAATAGTGGCATTTAACAGGCATAGGGATGTGCAGGGAATGGAGGGACATTGATCACAGGGCCTATTGCTGTGCGTTATGAGTGCTTTCTTTATCAGTACATTTGGTATGATGCAGGATGAGTTGCTGACCTCAGTTTGGGGAAAATGAGTCAGGACAAGATGAGGAAATGGAAGTGGGGCAATTTCTTGGAAATAAAACATGATATAAAGTTTAGAGATCGCAGAGAAAAGGCAGAGCTGACGGGATACCCAAAGGGTGCAAACTGCAGCAGAGACAAAAGTGATTACAAAGTTTGAAGGAGAATTTTACTTAATAAATGCATTTGAACAGACTGACATCAAGGATGAAATGAAATTGCAAAATATTATGTTTGGATGTGTACTGGACAAAATTCTATGAGGGGCTGCTCAAAGACCAAAAATGTAAATGCCCTGGGGTAGAGGATGTGGCTAAGGTACAGCATGGCTATTTTGCATCAGAGGATCGTGTTAAAATCTAAGCAAAGGTAGATGATGATCTCAGATGGACAAAAAACCCCATAAAGGTGCAGAAAAGAACTGCAGATGATGGTTTAAATCGAAGATAGACACAAAATGCTGGATTAGCTCAGACGGAATGGGTGGCGTTTCGCCTTCTTCAGACTTATGTCAGAGGAGTGGGAGGTACGTAGATAAGGAAGTGTTTAGATAAGGAAGTATAGGGTGTGAAAACAAGACAAAGGGAATGCAGATTAAGGAAAATGTAGAATAGATCATTGTTAGTTGGGAGAAGGTAACAACAAAGCAAACAGATAAAATGTAGTCGGAGACAGTAAGACTGGTGAGAGAACTGGGAAGGGGGAGAGGATGGGGAGAGAGGGAAAGCAAGGGTTACTTGAAGTTAGAGAAGCCAATATACATACTGCTGGGGTGTAAGCTGCCCAAGCAAAATATGAGTTGCTGTTCCTCCAATTTGCGCTGGGCCTCCCTCTGACAATGGAGGACACCGAGGACAGAAAGGTCAGTGTGGGAATGGGAGGGAGAGTTAAAGTGCTCAGCAACCTGGAGATCAGGTAGGTTTTGGCGGACTGAGCAGAGGTGTTCAGCGAAACGGTTGACGAGCCTACGCTTGGTCTCACTGATATACAGGAGACCACACCTGGAACACTAATACAGCAAATGAGGTTGGAGGAGGTGCTAGTGAACGTGAACTTCACCTGAAAAGACTGTCGTGGCCCTTATTCTGAGTCGAGGGGGGAGGCATTGGGAGAGGTGTTGCATCTTCTGCAGTTGCTGAGGAATACCTGGGGAGGGGGTGGTTTAGGTGGGTTGACCAGGGAGTTGCGGAGGGAACGGTCTCAGCGGAAAGGGGTGGAGATGGGAAGATGTGGCTAGTGGCGGGATCCCGTTGGACATGGCGAAAATGTCGGAGGATTATGTGCTGAACACTTTAACTCCTCCTCCCATTCTGACACTGACCTTTCTGGTCTGGACCTCCTCCATTGTCAGAGTGAGGCCCAGCGCAAATTGGAGGAACAGCACCTCATATTTTGCTTGGGTAGCTGGCACCCCAGCAGCATGATCATGGGTCCTGGCGAGACCACACCTGGAGTATTGTGTGTAGTTTTGGTCTCCTAATTTGAGGAAGGACATTCTTGCTATTGAGGGAGTGCAGCGTAGGTTCACGAGGTTAACTCCCGGGATGTCATATGTTGAAAGAATGGAGCGACTGGGCTTGTATTCACTGGAATTTAGAAGGATGAGAGGGATCTTATAGAAACATTTTAAATATGGCTGATGGGGTGGAAGGTGAGGACAGGGGGGACTGGCACTGTTACGAATGGGGGAGGGGGATATGGAGGAGACGCGAGTGAGCGCCTCATCTATAATGGAAGTGGGGAACCCCCGTTCCCTAAAAATTGAGGACATCTCCGATGACTTGGTAATGAACACCTCATCTTGGGTGCCGATGTGGCATAGACGGAAGAATTGCGAGTAGGGATAGAGTCTTTACAGAAAGCAGTGTGGGAAGAAGTGTAGTCTAGATAGCCATGGGAGTCAGTGGGTTTATAATAATGTGAGTTGATAGTTTGTCTCCGGTGATGGAGACAGAGCGATCAAGAAATGGTAGGGAGATGTCGGAGATGGTCCAAGTGAATTTAAGTGCAGGATGGAAATTAGTAGTAAAGTTAATGAAGTCAGTGAGTTCTGCATGGGTGCAGGAGGTAGCACCAATGCTGACGTCAATGTAGCAGAGGTAGAGTTCGGTGTTAGGGCCAGTGTATGCCTGGAATAGTGATTGTTCAATGTACCCGACAGAGGCAGGCATAGCTGGGGCCCAGGCCAGTGCCCATAAGTACACCTTGGATTTGAAGAAAATTAGAGGAAGGAGGAGTTGTTTAGGGTAAGGACCAGCTCTGCTAGGTGGAGGAGAGTGTTGGTAATATAATGTTAGTAAATAAAGGAGGTACAGGGAAGGCTAGCCTCGCTTTGCTGATAAAGCACTGGGCCCAGGTGACAATGCCGAGAAACTTCTTGTGGGAAGAATGGAGAAAGTTGTAGAGTCTTAAGGATGGAATCTATCAAATATCTGGTGACTGAAATTTGTGCTATTTTCAAAAACAAGCTAACTACAGATCAGAGGATTTTAAACGTTGCTGGGAAACGTTCCAATGCTTTGGGGAAATATACAGTGCCACCCATAATGTTTGAGACAAAGACTACTCCTCTACTCCACAATTTGAGATTTGTATTTTTTTTAAATCACATGTGGTTAAAGTGTCAGATTTCAATAAAGGCCATTTTTATACATTTTGGTTTCACCATGTAGAAATTACAGTAGTGTTTATATATAGTCCCACCATTTCAGGGCTCCATGTTTGGGACACGGCTATGTAATGTAAATTAAAGTAGTCATGTTTAGTATTTTGTTGCATATCCTTTGCATGCAATGACTGCTTGAAGTCTGCTATTCATGGGCATCACCAGTTGCTGGGTGTCTTCTCTGGTGATGCTCTGCCAGGCCTGTATTGCAGCCATCTTTAGCTTGTGCTTGTTTTGGGGGCTAGTCCCCTTCAGTTTTCTCTTTAGCATATAAAAGGCATGCTCAATTGGGTTCAGATCAGGTGATTGACTTGGCCAATCAAGAAATGACCATTTTTTAGCTTTGTAAAACTCCTTTGTTGCTTTAGCAGTATGTTTGGGATCATTGTTTTGCTAGAGAATGAACTGCCGGCCAATGTGTTTTGAGTCATTTGTTTGAACTTGAGCAGATAGGATGTGTCAAACCACTTCAGAATTCATTATGCTACTACCATCAGCAGTTGTATCATCAATGAAGATAAGTGAGCCAGTACCTTCAGCAGCCATACATGCCCAGGCCATAACACCCCCACCTCCTTGTTTCACAGATGAGGAGGTATGCTTTGGATCTTGGGGAGTTCCTTCTCTCCTCCATACTTTGCTCTGTCCATCACTCTGATATAAGTTAATCTTTGTCTCATCTGTGCACGATCTAGGATCCTAGAACCCTACGATCTAGGAGCGATCATTTTTTCCCCAATAAAGCTGAATAATATGTTATATAAGAAGAATCCAATTATACAAAATACAATACGAATCTGGAAACAAATAAAATTAACTTTAAAATTAAGAAATTTATCAGTGTTAACACCAATAGTGAATAACCCAGTATTTAAACCATCTGGTATGGATAAAACATATAAACAATGGGAAAAAGTGGGAATTAAAAAGGTAGGTGATTTGTATGAATTGGGAAATTAATTATCATTTCAACAACTAAAATCAAAATTTAAATTGAATAACAATCAATATTTTAAATATTGTGACTTTATGAAGAAATATATACCAAGATTCCAAAGTATAATTTTAGACCCACTGGAAGAAGTAATGAATATCAATCAACAAAATTAATATCATACTTGTATAACAGTATTTTAAATATAGAATTACCATCAACAGAGGCAATTAGAGAAGACTGGGAAAAAGAATTAATGATAAAAATCTCAAAAGAAACATGGGAAAAATATTTGATACATATACATAAATGTTCGATCAATGCTAGACATAACTTAATTCAATTTAAAATATTACATAGATTATATTATTCCAAAACTAGGTTGAATAAATTTTATCCAAATATTTCTCCCATTTGTGATAAATGTCTTTCTCAAAATGCCAATATTACGCACTCATTTGTCTCTTGTTCAAAACTTTATAAATTTTGGTGTGATATATTTGATATATTCTCAAAGCTATTTAAGACAAAAATGGAACCTAACACTGAAGTTTATATTTGGAGTAAATGGAGATGGGAACAAATATTAAATACACACCAAAACTCATTTTTCAATTATGGGTTAATAACAGCAAAAAAACTTATACTTACATTTTGGAAAAATGCTAATATACCAACATTTAAAATGTGGATCAGTAATATGCTGGACACAGCACATTTGGAAGAAATGAGACTCCTCCTAATAGACAAACAAGACCTATTCTTAAGGAGTTGGTCTCCATTTATTGATTTCTTGGATTCATGTGGTGACATAGTATCATGAAAACCAACAGTTTCAGGTATGGGTTAAAGATGATTTAGAATATTTTTTTTAAAAACATCTCACTGTGGCAATGGAATAATCTCCCTCCTGCTTTCCTTCTTCACTTATTCCTTCTCTTTCACTTTTTCTTTATTGGTTTTTCACCCACGCTCATTAATCTATTCTTCACTTTTCACAACCTCTTTTTCTTCTCTCCTTTCTCACTTCTCTCTTTAAAAAAAAAAGGGGGGAAGTTGTACAGAGAATGTAATATGTTAACGTCGTTTTTGTACCAATGCATTGTACTCACTTCTAATAAATAAAATATTAAAAAATAAATTAAAAAAATCTGTGCACAAGACCTTTTTCCAGAACTGTGGTTGCTCTTTTAAGTACTTCTTGGCAAACTAACATGGCCATCCTATTTTTTGCAGCTAACCAGCGGTTTGCATCTTGTAGTGTAGCCTCTGTATTTCTGTTCATGAAGTCTTCTGCGGACAGTGGTCATTGACAAATCCACACCTGAAGAGTGTTTCTGGTCTGTCGGACAGGTTTTAGGGATTTTTCTTTATTATAGAGATAATTCTTCCGTCATCAGCTGTGGAAGTCTTCCTTGGCCTGCCAGTCCCTTTGCAATTAGCAAGCTCACCAGTGCTCTCTTTCTTCTTAATGATGTTCCAAACAGTTGATTTTGGTATGCTGAAGGTTTGGCTGATGTCTCTTAACAGTTTTATTCTTGTTTCTCAGTCTCATAATGGCTTATTTGATGTTCATTGGCACAACTTTGGTCCTCATGTTGATAAACAGCAATAAAAGTTTCCAAAGGTGATGGAAAGACTGGAGGAAAGAGTAGGTGCTGAGAGCTCTCTTATACCTGCATTAAGGAGGCAATTAAACACACCTGAACACTTACAAACACCTGTGAAGCCATTTGTCCCAAACATTATGGTGCCCTGAAATGGGGGGAACTATGTACAAACACAGCTGTAATTTCTACATGGTGAAACCAAAATGTATAAAAATGCCAATTGGGCAATGTGCAGTTTAACCACATGTGATTTTTTTCTATTACAAATCTCAAATTGTGGAGTACAGAGGCAACGTAGCATTTATTTGGCTTGGCTGTTGCTTTTAGTAATTGCCAATGACTGGAACTAGGATTTAAAGGGCACAACCTTCAAGTTTACACGTGACACTAAACTTGGAAGTCTAGCAAACTGATCAGTCAAAGCATAGATTCTTTAGTGAAATGTGGGAAATGTAAAATATGCTTATTGCAGTGGCAGGGCTGGTGGAAAAACTTGTAAAATCCAAGAATACCAAATGCTTTTCTTATAAATAGAGGCATGGAGTACAGGTGTAAAGAGATTATGAAAACTGTTTCATTGATGGGATTAGGTTATCAATTGATCGAGGTTGCATCTTAAACATACTAATTGGATGGCACAAGAGCTGGCAATGGTATATTCAGCAGATTTGTTAAATCGTTTTTTATTTATTTCCTAGGTTTCAATGTAGAAACTGTGGAATACAAGAGCATCAGTTTTACTGTATGGGATGTGGGTGGACAGGACAAAATCCGTCCTCTTTGGCGCCACTATTTTCAGAACACACAAGGTGAGCACAGGTTGCGGGCTGTTTTTTACTATTTACAAAATAGCTTTGTTCACAGGCTTTTCCTTTGAAAAAACATTTTATCTATGTGGGAGAATGTGGGCTTTACACATTTCTAAGGCAGATCCAGGATAACTTGCCTCCAATTCTGGTTCTGAGGTGACTGCATTATGTGGCAGAGCTGGACGAGCCGCTGCCTCACATCACCACAGACCCAGATTCGATCTTGACTTGGGTCCCGACTGTGTGGAATTTGCATGTTCTCCCTGTGAATGTGTGGGTTTCCTCTAAGTGCTCTGGTTTCCTCCTACATACCAAAGACGTTCAAGTTTGTAGGATACTAGGATGCTACTTTGGCCTCTGTAAATTGCCCCAAGCGTGTAAGGAGTGAATGGGAAAGTGGGGTAACATAGAACTAGTGTGGACAGGTGAGCAGTGGTTGATGTAGATTTGGCGGGCCGAAGGGCCTGTTTCCATGCTGTATCAAATTAAGTAATGGTGCATGAGACACATGGAGAGATATTTAGGTGCTCCTTCTGCCACTTGCACTAAGTTTCCATATAGAGTGATACAGTGCCCAAACAGGCCCAACATGTCCCAGCTATACTAGTCCCACCTGCCTGCACTTGGCCCATATCCCTCCAAACCCGTCCTATCCATATGCTCCCAAAGTGTGGGCTTTATATTAATGTTATAGTCCTACAGCACAGAAACAGGCCCCTCGGCCCAATTCGTCCATGCCGAAGTAAATGCCCAATCTAAACTGGACCCATTTTCCTGCATTTGGTCCATATCCCTCTAAATCCTTTCTACCCATGTACTTGTCCAAGAGTCTTTTAAATGCTGCTATAGAACCTGCCTCAACTACATCCTTTGCCAGATTGTTCCATATACCCACCACACTCTTTGTGAAAAATATTGTCGGAGCGGAATGCTTTTCCGCTTTATACAAGCAAGGGCCACAGATTCCAATGATTCATTATTAGATGTACAGACTTACAGTAAAAAAAAAAATCCCATGCAGTTCATAAAGTATTGCCATACCTGAGCACAATTCCCAAATGTGTATAAGTGCATACAAGAGTCACCAGGTTTTAGTGTCATTTTCAAAGTCCAGTCCGCGCGCTCTGTCTTCTGGAGCAGCGCCCAATCCAGGCGTACCCCAGGGCCTCCAGTGGTTGCCTTAATCTGGATCGTCCAGCAAACCATCGTCCCTCTCTTTGCCTGGCCACCTTCAGCCTTTGTGCCCCTGGGCTACTCCCGCAGCCGACCTTGAGAGTGTGGAAGCTTCACTCTCTTACTGGCCTGTGCCCTTGGTCTGCCTTTGCAGGCTCCCTCTATCATCCAGTCCGGGCTGGGGCCGGGCTCCATGGCTCCCACTACAGGCCCGATCCTTCCTAGCCACACAGCCTGCTAGGTCAATATACACAACCATCAATAACCCATTCACACTAGTTCTATGTATTGTCGATTAATTCACACTAGTTCTATGTTATCCTGCTCTCTCGTCCACTCCCTACACACTAGGGTCAATTTAGAGGCCAATTAACCTACAAACCGGCACACCTTTGGGATGTGGGAGGAGACCAGTGCACCTGGAGGAAATCCAAACATTCACAGAAAAACATGCAGACTGCATCAGAGGCTGGGGTCGCACCCGGATTGCTTGTTCTTCCAGTGGATTTGAGGGGTTTGTGGAGATGATATAATGGTATGTCCCCAGGCCTCAAGGTATCTGCTACAAGGAATCTAAGTCAGAAGCCCATGGAACTGCCCCCCCCCCCCCCAAGAGATACAGAAGTGTGAAAACGCATTCTTCCGGATTCAGAGACATTCCCATCCCAGCTTTTATAAAGCAACTAAACCGTCCTAGAGAATGGTCCTGACCTCCTATCAACCTCTGGACTATTTTTAATTAGACCTTACTCTGCCTTATCTTAACACTAAACGATATTCCCATTTACCCTGTACCTGTACACTGTTGACAGCTTAATTGTAATGTATAATCTTTCAGCTGACTGGATAGCTACAGCAAACTAATACTGCTTGGTAGGCTATGAGTTGAGATAAGGTGGTAAATACATCGGGCAACAAGACACCCACATTTGACATCAATCTGCATAGAGATAGAGTCGCTCCATTCTTTCATCATATGATAATCCCGCTGTCGCGGGAATTAACCTCGTGAACCTACGCTGCACTCCCTCAATAGCAAGAATGTCCTTCCTCAAATTAGGAGATCAAAAATGCACACAATACTCCAGGTGTGATCTCGCCAGTGCCCATGTTCATACTGCTGGGGTGCAAGCTACTCAAGCGAAATATGAGGTGCTCCAATTTGCGCTGGGCCTTACTGGCAATGGAGGAGGCCCAGGACAGAAAGGTCAGTGTGGGAATGGGAGGAGGAGTTAAAGTGTTCAGAAAATCCTCCGACATTTTCGCCACCTCCAACAGGATCCCACTGCTAACCACATCTTCCCATCTCCATCCCTTTCCGCAGAGACTGTTCCCTCCATAGCTCCCTGGTCAACTCGTCCCCCAAACCACCCCCTCCCAGGTACTTTCCCCTGCAACCGCAGGAGATGCAACATCTGTCCTTCGTCTCCGTCCAAGAACCCCGACAGTCCTTTCAGGTGAGGCAGAGGTTCACTTGCACCTCCTCCAACCTCATCTACTGTGTCCGCTGTTCCAGGTGTGGACTCTTGTATATCGGCGAGACCAAGCGCAGGCTCAGCATTCGTTTTGCTGAACACCTCCGCTCGGTCCGCATAAACCTACCTGATGTCCTGGTTGCTAAACACTTTAACTCTCTCCCAATCAGTCTGAAGAAGGGTCTTGACCCGAAACGTCACCCATTCCTTCTCTCCAGAGATGCTGCCTGTCCCGCTGAGTTACTCCAGCATTTTGTGTCTACCTTAGAGATTGCATTTGTCTGGTTAGGATTATGGCTCGCATGCTACTGTGAAGTAAACAAAAAATGGCAGAGAGGTGAGTCTGGGCAGTCAAAGTTGAGGATGATCCCATTGTCCTTCCTAGTTGACAAAATCAAAGGCTTCAGGTCAAAGAAGGTGTTGTGTATGGTTGATGCTACTCCCTGCATTTATTTGGGGTTGTCAAACAGTGCATATCATGTCCATTGTGTTTCAGTGGATGGTAACCAAACCAACTCATGAGCTGTTCTTCAGCTACTGTGAGAAAGCACCTGAAAACACTGATGATGGCACTCCCTCTATTATTGCTACTGCATAATCAGCACAAAAGCTCCCAGTGATCATTCTCTAATAGTTAAGTCTATGCCATCCTGGGAATTATCCTCCAAGGCATTCAATTGTCAAGGTCAGCGATCAATGTCAAATAAACCTGGCAAGTGTCTGGAACAGATGATAGACACAAAAAGCTGGAGTAACTCAGCGGGTCAGACAGCATCTCTGGAGAAAAGAAGTAGGTGACATTTTGGGTCGAGACCCTTCTTCAGATCCGAAATGCCTCCCATTCAAGCTTTTTGTGTCCATCTTCAGTGTAAACCAGCATCTGCAGTTTCTCCCACATAAGTGTCTGGAACATTCAGCTTTCACCCACTGGTTTTAGAAAAAAATCCATTGTGCTCCAGAATCGAACCAAATTAATCATTCTGTTTTAAATTCAATTTGGGATGTAATCTTATACTGAACAATTAACTGAAACCTGAAGATACCAGCCTGGATATGTTCATAAGCTGCTTCCTTGTGTTTTCAAGATTGTTTTTGGTGCTTACCATGTGTCAATAATGGATATTGATGTTCAGGAATCATTGATCCAGCTTATTGACAAGTAAACAACAGAAACTTGAGTTTAGTTTATTGTCACATGTAAATACGGGCAAATGGGATTGACTAGTGTTGGCAATGCATCTTGGTCAGCATGGACAAATTGGGCCAAATTGCCTATTTCCAATGACTAACAGACCAAGTTCAGTTTTGAAATGGGTACCAATGGCTCCCTACACTGCATGCTGACTGTTATTTATTTATTTATTTATTCCGAACAAGTAAAGACATTAAAGACATTAATAGTAACAAAATCGAAATTATCAAACAATTGGACATTACAATCAATATTTACAAAGCAATGAAAAGAACAAAAGCAAAGTTCCAATGTCCAACTCTGTGTCTGTACAAGCTCGAAAAGGAGTGAGAAGAAGAATAACTTATTAAATCTCACCCCTTTTCCCCAACACTTCTACCATATTTAAAAATCAATTAATTACTAATAATAATACTACCCTAGGCAATTTCCCATAATACCTACATACATATATATACATACAACATGCACATACAAACTTCATATCTGAAGTACCCAAACATAAGTAAACAATAGTAAAGCAATAGATAAACATTAACCCCCACTTGTCAACCATCCCCTCCATCCCTGTACCCCTTGAAAATTATTTTTTTATATATCATTTTAAAATGATTCATGTTTGTGCATTGCTTTAATTCCCCGTTCAATTTATTCCACACTCCTACTCCACAAACCGAAATACAAAAGGTTTTTCTAGTCGTACGGACTTTTTGTTTCTTAAAGTTAAATATTCCTCTTAAATTGTAACCCCCCACACGCTCGTTAAATAATTTTTGAATGTTTCCAGGTAAATTTTTATTTTTGGCCCTAAACATTATCTGAGCTGTTTTGAATGTAACCAAATCTTCTAATTTTAATAATTTTGACTCTAAAAATAATGGATTCGTATGACCCAGATACTTAGCATTATGGATAATACGAATTGCTCTTTTTTGCATCATGGTTAACGAGTGTATCGAATTTTTATAGTTATTACCCCAGACTTCTGCACAATAATTTAAGTAGGGTAAAATTAATGAACAATAAAGAATACGGAGTGATTTGTAATCCAGAGCTTGCTTGGCTTTGTATAATAGAGATACTTTTTGACAATTTTAATTTTACATGTTTAATATGTGATTTCCAGCTTATTTTATCGTCAATTATAACCCCAAGAAATTTATTTTCATGCACTCTTTCAACTTCCACCCCATTTATCTTTATACTTACTAGTGTATTTATTCTACAATTACCAAATAACATTATTTTAGTTTTACTCAGATTTAATGAAATTTTATTCCTATCAAACCATATTTTCAATTTACACATTTCTTTTATTATTTTATCCAATAGCTGTTTTAAATTTTCCCCAGAACAAAAAATATTTGTATCTGCAAACAAAACCAGCCTCAAGACATCGGACACATTGCAAATATCATTTATGTACATGATAAATAATTTTGGGCCCAGCACTGACCCCTGTGGTACACCACACACAATGTCCAAGCATGTAGAATTATGACTACCCAGATTTACAAACTGTTGCCTGTTACTTAAGTAGCTTTTAATCCAGTCCAGTACTATTCCTCTAATTCCATACCTCTCCAATTTTTTAAATAAAATATCATGATTAATTGTATCAAATGCTTTTTTTATGTCAATGAATATCCCAGCTGCATATAATTTATTATCAATGGCGTTTGTGATGTCTTCAGTTAATTGTAGTATTGCAAGTGATGTTGATCTATTTGTTCTGAATCCATATTGACTTTCTAGGAACAATCTATTGATCTATCAATCTGTCTCTGTCAAGCACAATAGTAGCCATCTTCAAACAGGGCGTTCTTGAATCCCTCGCCCACCATTCACAGGGTTCTGATGTCCACCTGTTTCCCTCTTTAAAACAATTCCCTGGTGTTTCGTAATGGATACTAGTTTCTTCATAGAACAACCTACCTATTGGGATTGTACGTGTTTCATGAAAAGACCAGTGAATTCAAGCTGCATGGATACAGTACCACTACATTTTAGCTGAGATGTTCCTGTCATTGTTTAAATGGTCAATTATATCATGGTATTGAATAGTCATTTGGACAGATCTCATAACGACTCTGTACAGTGGGTTAATACTATGACAGATGTAAAAGTTTGTATTCTTGTCACATCCTCTTGTTGCTGGGTTCCAGGTTTGATTTTTGTGGTTGACAGTAATGACAGGGAGAGAGTGAATGAAGCAAAGGAGGAATTGATGAGAATGCTCGCTGAGGATGAGCTCCGAGACGCTGTGTTGCTACTTTTCGCAAACAAACAGGTGAGCAAATAGCAGTAAGTAGGAAAATGAATGGCATCGTCACAACCCTTAACCTACTGGGCAGCATCTGTGAACAAAGATACTGTTAGTGTGCAGGGATTGCTCGTTGGCGCACTCTGTGGGCCGAAGACCCAGTTTCCACGCTGTATCTCTAAACTAAACTACAAAGATTTACCATCCAGTTTAATTTGGATATAGTAGAGACATTGCGGATATCCCAAATCCAAACTG
The DNA here is from genome assembly GCF_010909765.2 of Amblyraja radiata. NCBI lineage: Eukaryota > Metazoa > Chordata > Chondrichthyes > Rajiformes > Rajidae > Amblyraja > Amblyraja radiata. Next base: position 114,162,706 of record NC_045959.1, on the reverse strand, counting down.
AATTATAAACTTATTCCATTATTGAGTGTGATGAGCGGTCCCAACCCGAAACGTCACACATCCTTTCCTCCGGTAAAGCAGCCTAACCCGCTAAGTCACTCCAGCACTTTGTGTGCACCTTTGGAATAAACCTGCATCTGCAATTCTTTCTTTCTAACGTCTTCCACTATTGTGGCATGTTTTTAGAACATAAAATAGCACAGCACGGGACAAGCCCTTCAACCCCCAATGTCCGTGCTAAACAGGATACCACGATATCCGAGTCTCCTCTGCCTGCACGTAATGCATATCCCTCCATTCCCTGCGTATCTCTGTGCCTATCTAAAAGCCTCTTAAATGCCACTATCATATCTGCCTTAAAGTGTAACCCCTTATCTGCCTGCACATAATCTATATCCATGTGCCCATCTAGTCTCTTAAATACCACTGCTGTATAAAGCATTTTACTGGGATGCATCACAGCATGGTTTTTGAACAGCTCCATCCAAGACCGCAAGAAATTGCCGTGAATTGTGGACGCAGCCTAGACCATCATACAAACGAACCTCCCTTCCATTGACTCCATTTCTACCTCTCACTTCCTCGGCAAGGCCAGCAGCATTATCAAGGACCAGTCGCACCCCGGCCACTCCCTCTTCTCCCATCTCCCGTCGGGTAAACGGTATAGAAATGTGAAAATGCACACCTGATTCAGGGACAGTTTCTTCCCAGCTGTTATCAGGCAACTGAATTATCCTACCACAACCTGAGAGCAATCCTGAACTACTGTCTACCTCATTAGTGACCGTCGGACTATCTTTGCTCTGACTTCACTGGCTTTATCATGCACTATTTATTCAAGTTATTCCCTTTATCGTGTATGTACATTGTGCATGGCTCAATTGTAATCATGTATTGTCTTGCCGCTGGCTGATTAGCACACAACTAAAGCTTTTCACTGTACCCCAATACACATAACAATAAACTAAACTAAATCAAACTCTCATATCTGCCTTCACCACCAACCCCCCCCAAAAAAACATTCCCTGCATGTCTCCTTTAATCTTTACCTCTCTCACCTGAAAGTCTTTAATTTTCCCTTTCATAAATCCATATTGATTCTCCCAAATGTAAATTTTTTTTTTCGTTGAATTCTTGTTTTTTTCCTACTATCATAGAAGATAGGTGCAGGAGTGGGCCATTTGAGCCAGCACCGCAATTCAATATGATCATGGCTGATCATCCAAAATCAGTACCCCGATCCTGCTTTTCCCCCATATCCCTTGATTCCCTTAGCTCTAAGAGCTAAATCTAACTCTCTTGAAAACATCCAGTGAATTGCCTTCTGTGGCAGAGAATTCCGCAGATTTACAACTCCGGGTGAAAACGTTTTTCCTCATCTCAGTCCTAAATGACCTACCCCTTATTCCTAAACTGTGACCCCTGGTTCTGGACTCTCCCAACATTGGGAAATTTTTTCCTGCATCTACCCTGTCCAATCTTCTAAGAATTTTATATGTTTCTATAAGATCCATAGAAACATAGAAAATAGGTGCAGGAGGAGGCCATTCGGCCCTTCGAGCCAGCACCTCCATTCATTGTGATCATGGCTGATCGTCCCCAATCAATAACCCGTGCCTGCCTTCTCCCCATATCCCTTGATTCCACTAGCCCCTAGAGCTCTTTCTAACTCTATCTTAAATCCATCCAGTGACTTGGCCCCCACTGCCCTCTGTGGCAGGGAATTCCACAAATTCACAACTCTTTGGGTAAAACGTTTTTTCTCACCACAGTCTTAAATGGCTTCCCCTTTATTCTAACTGTGGCCCTTGGTTCTGGACTCGCCCAACATTGGGAACATTTTCCTGCATCTAGCTTGTCCAGTCCTTTTATAATGATATATGTTTCTATAAGATCCCCCTCATCCTTCTAAACTCCAGTGAATACAAGCCTAGTCTTTTCAATCTTTCCTCATATGACAGTCCCGCAATCGCAGGGATCAATCTCGTGAACCTACGCTGCTCTGCCTCAATCACAAGGATGTCCTTCCTCAAATTAGGAGACCAAAACTGTACACAATACTCCAGATGTGGTCTCACCAGAGCCCGATACAACTGCAGAAGAACCTCTTTACTCCTATACTGAAATCCTCTTGTTATGAAGGCGAACATTCCATTAGCTTTCTTCACTGCCTGCTGTACCTGCACGCCAACTTGCAGTGACTGGTGTAGGAGGACACCCAGGTCTCGCTGTACCTCCCCCTTACCTAGCCAAAGTGGATAACCTCACATTTATCTATATTATACTGCATCTGCTACACATCTGCCCACTCACTCAACCTGTCCAGGTCACCCTGCAACCTCCTAACATCCTCTTCACAGTTCACACTGCCACCCAGCTTTGTGTCATCCGCAAACTTGCTAGTGTTGCTCCTAATTCCCTCTTCCAAATCATTAATATATATGGTAAACAGTTGCGGCCCCAACACCGAGCCAACACTCTGCCGTATCTGCATGCTTGCTTTCAGTGACTGATGTACAAGCACACCCAGCTCTCGTTGCACCTCCCCTTCTAATCAGACACCATTCAGATAATAATCTTCCTTCCTGTTCTTGCCACCAAAGTGGATAACCTCACATTTATCCAGATTATACTGCATCTGCCATGCTTCTGCCCATTCACCAAACCTATCCAAGTCACCCTGCAGCCTCATAGCAACTTCCTCACAGCTCACACTGCCACCCAGCTTTGTGTCATTCGCAACTTAGAGATGTTACATTTAATTACCTCGTCTAAATCGTTAATATATATTGTAATAATAATATAGTGGCCTCCATAATGTTTGGGACAGACTCGTCATTTATTTATTTGCCTATGTACTCCAGAATTTGATACCTGTAATAGAAAAAATCACACGTGGTTAAAGTGCACATTGTCAGGTTTTAATAAAGGCCATTTTTATACATTTTGGTTTCACCATGTAGAAATTACAGCAGTGTTCATAGTCCCACCATTTCAGGGCTCCATAATGTTTGGGACACGGCAATGTCATGTAAATGAAAGTAGTCATTTTTAGTATTTTGTTGCATACCCTTTGCATGCAATGACTGCTTGAAGTCTGCGATTCATGGACATCACCAGTTGCTGAGTATCTTCTCTGGTGATGCTCTACCAGGCCTGTATTGCAGCCACCTTTAGCTTATGCTTGTTTTGGGGGCTAGTCCCCTTCAGTTTTCTCTTCAGCATAAAAAAGGCATGCTCAATTGGGTTCAGATCGGGTGATTGACTTGGCCACTCAAGAATTGGCCTTTTTTTTTTTTTGCTTTAAAAAAACTCATTTGTTGCTTTAGCAGTATGTTTGGGATCATTGTATTGCTGTAGAATGAACCGACGGCCAATGAGTTTTGAGGCATTTGTTTGAACTTGAGCAGATAGGTGTCTATACACTTCAAAATTCATTATGCTATTAGCATCAGTAGTTGTATCATTAATGAAGATAAGTGGGCCAGTACCTTCAGCAGCGTTACATGACCAGGCCATAACACCCCCACCACCGTGTTTCACAGATGAAGTGGTTTGCTTTGGATCTTGGGCAGTTCTTTCTCTCCTCCATACTTTGCTCTGTCCATCACTCTGATATAAGTTAATCTTCGTCTCATCTGTCCACCAGACCTTTTTTCCAGGACTGTGGTTCCCCTTTTAAGTACTTGGTAAACTGTAACCTGGCCATCCTATTTTTCGGCTAACCAGTGGTTTGCATCCTGCAGTGTAGCCTCTGTATTTCTGTTCATTTCTGCAGGCAGTGGTCATTGACAAATCCACACCTGAAGAGGGCTTCTGATCTGTCGGACAGGTGTTTGGGGATTTTTCTTTATTTTAGAGAGATTTCTTCCATCATGAGCTGTGGAGGTCTTCCTTGGCCTGCCAGTCCCTTTGCAATTAGTAAGCTCACCAGTGCTTGCTTTCTTCTTAATGATGTTCCAAACAGTTGATTTTGGTAAGCCTTTCTATTTTCTCAGTCTCATAATGGCTTCTTTGACTTTCATTGGTACCTTTGGTCCTCGAGTTGATTAACAGCAATAAAAGTTTCCAAAGGTGATGGAAAGACTAGGTGCTGAGAGCACTCTTATACCTGCATTAAGGCGGCAATTAAACACACCTGAGCAAGATTCAAGAGAGTTTATTGTCGTGTGTCCCTGATAGGACAATGAAATTCTTGCTTTGCTTCAGCATAACAGAATATTGTAGCCATAAATAAATACAGAACAGATCAGTGTGTCCATATACCATTGAATAAATATATGTATCCACATAAATAACCAGATAAGGCTATTAAAGTTCAGATTTTTGTTTGAGTTTAATAGTCTGATGACTGAGGGGAAGCAGCTGTTCCTGAACCTGGATTTTGCAGATTTCAGGCTCCTGTACCTTCCACCTGAAGGCAGTGGATAGATGAGTGTGTGGCCAGGATGGTGTGAGTCATTGATGATGCTGCCAGTCTTTTTGAGGCAGCGACTGCGATAGATCCCCTCGATGGTAGGGAGGTCAGAGCCGATGATGGACTGGGCAATGTTTACTACTTTTTGTAGTCTTTTCCGCTCCTGGGCGCTCGAGTTGCCGAACCAAGCTGCGATGCAACTGGTCAGCATGCTCTCTACTGTGCACCTGTAGAAGTTCGAGAGAGTCCTCCTTGACATACCGACTCTCCGTAATCTTCTCAGGAAGTAGAGGCGCTGATGTGCATTCTTTATAATTGCATCAGTGTTCTGGGACCAGGAGAGATCTTCAGAGATATGCACACTCAAGAATTTGAAGCTCTTGGGCCTTTCCACCATTGACCTGTTGATATAAACGGGACTGTGGGTCCCCATCCTACTCCTTCCAAAGTCCACAATCAGTTCCTTGGTTTTGCTGGTGTTGAGAGCCAGGTTATTATGCTGGCATCATTTGGTCAATCTCACTTCTATACTCTGATTCGTCTCCATCAGTGATACGTCCCACAACAGTCGTCGGCGAACTTGATAATGGAGTTTGCACTATGATCGGCTACGCAGTCATGAGTATAGAGTGAGTACAGCAGGGGGCTGAGCACGCTCCCGTGCTGATTGTTATCAAGGCTGACATATTTCCACCAATACGAACAGACTGGTCTGTGAATGAGGAAGTCAAGGATCCAATTGCAGAGGAATGTGCAGAGACCCAGTTCTGAGAGCTTGGTAACCAGCTTGGAGGGGATGATGGTATTAAATTTCGAGCTGTAGTCAATGAATAACAGCCTGACATATGAGTTTTTGTTGTCCAAGTGGTCCAGAGCGGAGTAGAGAGCCAGCAAGATCGCATCCACCGTTGATCTGTTGTGGCGGTAAGCGAACTGCAGTGGATCCAGGTTTTTGTCGAGGTAGGAATTGATTTGCGCCATGATCAGCCTCTCAAAGCACTTCATCACCACAGGCGTTAGTGCCACTGGTCGATAATCATTGAGGCACGTCACCTTGCTCTTCTTGGGCACAGGTATTATTGATGCCCTTTTAAAGCAGGTGGGGACCTCAGAAGTGAGAGGTTGAAAATGTCCGTAAAAACTCCAGCCAGTTGGTCTGCACAGGTTTTTACAACACGACCGAGTATACCATCAGGTCCAGTCGCTTTCCGAGGGTTCACCCCACTGAAGATTTTCTGACGTCGACCTCTGTGACTGTGACCAAAATACCATCACAGCGAAGGGGGGCTCGAGAAGGCACATCAATGTTCTCCCTATCAAAGCGTGCGTAAAACGCATTGAGCTCGTCAGGGAGTGATGCTTCGCTGACATTCGAGCTGCCTCCTGATTTCGCCTTGTAGGAGGTGATTGCATTCAGGCCCCGCCATAGCTGCCGAACATCTGTCTCATCCTCCAGCTTGGAGCAGAAGTCCCTTTTGGCCTTTTTGATGGCCTTACCAAGGTTGTATCTGGACTTCTTGTAGACCATTGTATCATTGGAAGTGAATGCCCTGTGTCTGGACTTCAGAAGAGTGCGGATCTCATAGTTCATCCAAGGCTTCTGATTGGGAAACACTCGGAAGGATTTTGTTGGGGTGCAGTCCTCGACAGATTTCTTTATGAAATCTGTAACGACTGTGGCGTATTCGTTCAGGTCCGTTGCCGAGTCCCTGAACATTGCCCAGTCTACATACTCCAAACAGTCCTGGAGTTGTTCCTCAGCCCTCCCCCCCCCGACCAGCTCTGAACAGTCCTCACCTCTGGGGGTGCGCTCTTCAATTGTTGCCTGTAGGCTGGAAGAAGCAACATCGCGGTATGGTCGAATTTACCGAAGTGAGGGCGAGGGATAGAGCGATAGGCATCCTTGATGGTCGTATAGCAGTGGTCTAGGGAGTTTGATCCTCTGGTGCTACAGGAGACATGTTGGTGGAAATTAGGGAGCGATTTCTTAAGGTTTGCTTTGAAGTCCCCGGCTACGGTGGTAAGCCGTCTGGTGCATGTTGACCACGGCGTGCAGCTCCTCCAGTGCCAGATGGACGTCAGCCTGGGGAGGGATGTAGACCGTGGTCAGGATGCTGGAGGGGAATTCCCTTGGTAGGTAGAAGGGATGGCACTTCACAGCCAGGTGTGGAGAGCAGGAGTTGGACAGGACTGCCACGTCTGAGCACCAAGCAGAGTTGACCATTAGGCAGACGCACCCTCCTCTCCCTTTCCAAGATGCCAGTGTACGGTCTATGCGATGGATGGAGAAACCTTCAGGCTGGACTGCTGAGTCTGGGGAGCTGGGGTTGAGCCATGTCTCTGTGAAACAGAACAGAGCATTCCCTCAGCTCCCTTTGATAAAGCAGCCTTGCTCTTAGGTCCTCCCCTTTATTTTCAAGGGACTGTACATTGGTCAGAAGGATGGTAGGGAGAAGGGGTCGAAGTCCCCTGCGCTTCAGTCTGACCTGAAGTCCTGCCTGTCGGCCACATTTCCGGACACAATGTTTCCAGGTACCATACCTGCTGTTTCTGCGAACCTGCGCTGGAACGAGGATTTCTTCAGTCGGCATCTCCAGCTCCGTTACGAACGGGGGTTCTCTCGCAGACGTCAGCTCTGTTGCTCCGGAGGTCATCCCGGAGTTTTCAGGTACAGTATCTGCGATCCTCCGTCGGGTCGGGTGTTTTCCAGCGTGCGAGGGAACGTTTACAGTCTGCAGGAGACCGCGATATCGCTAGTGCATTCAAGTGCACTTGCAGTTTGTCCGATACGGTGCCGATTTCTGCCGTTTTCCTGATCCAGGTGATTTGATCGAAGCTGTAAATAATCCTTTTCTGTTGGGCTGCTTTGCAAATGTCACCACAGGCAGGCGCCATCTTTACTGTAACTTTGTTACATTTACAAACGCCTGTGAAGCCATGTGTCCCAAACATTATGGTGCCCTGAAATGGGGGGAACTATGTATAAACACAGCTGTAATTTCAACATGGTGAAACCAAAATGTATACAAATACCCTTTATTAAAATCTGACAATATGCACTTTAACCACATGTAATTTTTTTTCTATTACAAATCTCAAATTGTGGAGTAGAGGCAAATAAATAAATGATGGGTCTTTCTCCAAACATTATGGAGGGTACTGTATGTAATTGTATAATATATAAACATGCTGGTGTCAGGCTAACTGATCTCGGGTTCCCATTTTCTTTCCCACCTTTCTTAATGATACGAGATGTGACTTGCCCCTCCCGCCTGAAATCTTAATATTTTAAGATTATTTTTAGTGTAACTTACTATTCACTGTCAGCATGGTGCCTCCATTTTGTAGCAATGTTAGCTGCTAATATACTACCGTCTCTAGCTTTCAAAGATGTCACATCGGTGGTGGTGAGAGTGTCAAATTGTGTGTGTGTGTTCTCTTCCCAGGATCTGCCTAACGCGATGAATGCCGCAGAGATCACTGACAAACTGGGCCTGCACACCCTCCGCAATAGGACCTGGTACATCCAGGCAACGTGCGCAACCAGTGGTGACGGTCTATATGAAGGACTGGACTGGTTGTCCAACCAGCTCAAAGCTACCAAATAGTCCCTTTTCTTTCTTTCTTCCTATCCTGCCCTCCCTCGTTCCCCTTCTTTCTGCTTCATTTCTTTTTTCATTTGTGGTATTGGGTGCCAGGAACCTGCTTCATTACATCTGATCACTAGAACTATAAATAACCGTACTGTATGGGTGAGAAGTGCAGACTTGAAAACAAACGTGGTTTCTTATTTAAAATGTGTATATATCGTCCCTTTTTGTAACGAGGCAGTTTCCTGCTACTCCTATGCAATATTTACCCCCTCCCCTCCCCCCCTCCCCGATTGTTCTTCGTTTTCCCTTACAGTTTAAACTGACTTGTAAGAATTTAATGTTGGAAAGGGACAAATACAGCTTGGAATTGGGAGATGTATGCACTCCCGACATTACAATGCACAATGTCTCATCACAGATATGGTCTCCCAGCTCTGGAATGAGGCTTTCCTGCAGTTTGGGGCATGGCTTTTGATGGAGGGAGGGGAAAACTTAAATCAGACCTTTTTTTTTTTTTTTTTTCTGCTTGTTTCCCTCATTGCCCAAAGCTGGGATTTCAGCAGTGAAGGATTGCTTGTGTTTTTTGGTTTTAAAACTGCCGACACAAAGATTTCCGAGCTCAGATTCTCTTGTACTCAATTACTCAAATCTCCCTTTCCCAAGCACGAAGGCTGGAATTGAAATACAGAATAAAATAAAATTGATATCCACTTTTTTTTTTGTTGCCTTTTTGAATAATTTAAAATCCAACTCTTAAATGGCATAAGTTAAAACTGATTTGAGTGATTAAATTATTTTAGTGAAGAACTGAGTTTCATCATCTAGGAACAACTGTTAAAATCATGGCTTTATATCATGAATTGCATTTGGGGAAAGAGCCAGACAGAAAGGGAAGAGATAATTGGTAATCATAGCAACAAGTCTTGAGTGGTTACCTGAAATGCCTATTTAATTTTGGTTTTGTTTGAATCCTGGTCTCATGTGCTGGTCGACTTTCTTCCTTGTGGCTCACCCCATACCAACACGGTAAACTGATCACAGCATGCAGGCACTGTTGGATCAGATGAGAAAGGAGTATTTTTTTTTTTCCGGCTGTGTTAGCTAATCCCTCGGCTGATGTATAGCAGGTAGTAATGTCGATGAATGCACCTATGCCCTTGCCCCCCTCTTTGCTTTTCCCGATGTGTGAAACTACATGTATGAGTCATTCCATTTTTGTTGTTGTGCAGGATACTGTATGACCATCAGTTCCAATTCCCTTTTTCTCCCACACCATTCTCCAAACATCCGATAATAGAATTACTGCACTCAGCCTGCCAGCGGAAGCTGAGGACGGGGCAGTGAATACTTGGGTCTGAGCAGGATGAGTTATTGGTGTGAAGTTGATCCTTTCATTACACACTACTAATCAAATGTTTTGTATACGTTTCAATTTTCATTTTGACAAAACAAGCACTGTAATTAAAGCTGTTAGAATAAAATCTAAGATTCCTGAACTTGATTCCTGCCCTTGTTGCAGTTTTTAATTCAATGCAGATGATTTGGGTAGACAATAAAATTTTCCACCTGTTCGTTTGTAATGCCTTCCTTGTACTTCCTACAGCAATCTAGTATTTAAGTAGTACTGATATTCAAATACTAATCAGCACCTTTCATTGGATACAAGAAGGTATGAGAGTGACATGGTTAATCCTACCAGATGCTGCTCTCACCAGGCCGTCGGTAATTTCCAGTAAACTAGTCAATTTGTTAGGGTGGTGCAGCTGCTGGAGCCAGGTTTGAGACTGACCTCAGGTGCAGCCTGTGTGGGTACCACGTTATCCCTGCCACTGCGTGGATTTCCTTCCAAAGAAGTGTGGGTTTATCAATTAATTGGACTGTAAGAATGAGCCTGATGCGCAGGGAATGGGTGCGAGTGGTAACAGGTATTCAATAGACAATAGGTGCAGGAGTAGACCATTTGGCCTTTTGAGCCAGCACCGCCATTCAATGTGATCATGGCTGATCATCCACAATCAGTACCCCGTTCCTGCCTTCTCCCCATATCCCCTGACTCTGCTATTTTTAAGAGCCCTATCTAGCTCTCTCTTGAAAGCATCCAGAGAACCCGCCCTCTGAGGCAGAGAATTCCACAGACTCACCACTCTGTGAGGAAAAAGTGTTTCCTCGTCTCCGTTCTAAATGGCTTAAACTGTGGCCCCTGGTTCTGGACTCCCCCAACATCGGGAACATGTTTCCTGCCTCTAGCGTGTCCAAACACTTAACAATCTTATATGTTTCAATGAGATCCCCTCATCCTAAATTCCAGAGTATACAAGCCCAGCTGCTCCATTCTCTCAGCATATGATAGTCCTGCGATCCCAGGAATTAACCTTGTAAACCTATGCTGCACTCCCTCAATAGGAAGAATGTCCTTCCTCAAATTAGGGGACCAAAACTGTACACAATACTCCAGGTGTGGTCTCACAAGGGCTCTGTACAACTCGTATTCGATGATCAGCGTAGACTTGGTGGGCCAAAGGGCTTTTTTCCAATGCTGCATCTTTCAATCAATCACAAAGTCCCTTTAAACAATGAATCTGTACATGGATTATTTGAACAGCATTTTATTTAATAAAACAATAAACATTTTTACATCTTGGGCCAAAAAATCTCTATAAGTAACTGCAATCCCTGCATTTAAAGGCAGGAACAGTGGGACTGCTGCTAGTTCAGGGGATAGATTTATTTTAACCTGTCGCTAGTCTCTTAGATTAAAAGGCGTTAACAAAATTCACATGGCTAAATTCTAAATTGATAGGTACGCATAGCTGCGAAATACATTTGCTTCAGTACATAACTATTCAAGTTACTGATTCTCGGGAGATCATTCTGCCCATTGAAGCAACCCTTGCTGCTAAGTCCAGCCCATGGATACAATGAGCATAGGGAGGTTCTACTGCTGTGGAATGAATATGTTATCTGCGCTGTTCATCTACTTCTTGCTCTGAACGGTGATGCTTTCTAGAAAATGGAGAAGAAAAATTGTTAGAAGACAAAAAGTAACCAGTCCAAATAATGCACCCCGTGAGAAATACATCATTTGTAGCCCCCCCCCCCCCCAACGCAGTCACAAAAAGAACGCACAAACACCATCCGAGGTCAGGATCGAACCCAGGTCTCTGGCGTACCACCACATCATTCACACATGGCTAAACCAGAATGGGAACTATGTCCTTGGACAACTGCCAGCTTGTCCTAAACACCATAAACAGAGGTGTTATGCTTATAAACTTGTGCTGCTTTGGTTAAATTTACAAAACTAAGTGGAAGTTCAAAAACAATTTGATCTTGTACTACTTTTGACTCTTGACTGAATCTGGCAGTTTCCATCAATTATAGGAAACTAGGTGGTGTGTAGTTTAGAGCTACAGTGTGAAACCGAGTCCACAGCAACCAGTGATCACCCCGTACACAGACAATAGGTGCAGGAGTTGGCCATTCGAGCCAGCCAGAATGGCGGTCCATTCAATGTGATCATGGCTGATCATCCCCAATCAGTACCCCATTCCTGCCTTCTCCCCATATCCCCTGACTCCGCTATCTTCAAGAGCCCTATCTAGCTCTCTCTTGAAAGCATCCAGAGAACCTGCCTCCACTGCAGTTATTCATTCTTTGCCTTCTCTTGACTTTGTTACACCAAACCCTGCCTAGGATACAATAGAACTTTATTCATCCCGGGAGGGAAATTGGTCTGCTAGCTAGCTAGTTGACATACCATACTCCCAAGAATTACTTAAAACTCCTGCATGAATCTTACTTCACACTGTCCTTATCACCCATCTTTGTCAGTTTAGTGATACGGCGCGGAAACAGGCATTTCGGCCCACCGAGTCCGCTCCGACCAGCGATCCCCGTATACCGCCCTACACGCACTAGTGACAATGTAATCGAAGCCAATTGACATACACACCTGTACGTCTTTGCAGTGTGGGAGCAAATCTGCGCAGGTCACTGGGAGAACATACAAACACCGTTTGTCAGGGTCGAACCCAAGTCTGGCGCCGTGAGGCAGTAACACAACCGCCACGCCACTGTGCCTCCCCAAGTTCTGACAAGAATGTTATTGCATGTAGGTGTTATCTGTGACATCCCCGGCCCAACAGATTTAGTCTATCTCCTTTGCCTTAAAAGTCCTCTTCGATAATTGATAGTTATCCAATCTATTTCATCTTTTCATGGAATTATTATATTCCCATGCATCTTCTCAATGAGAGACACAGGGTGCAGAGAATGCTGGAATCTGGAGCATATAAATTGCTGGAGGAATTTAGTGGATTAAACAGCAATGGTGAAGGCAAAGGAATAGTGGATGTTTCAGGTCATAACTGCACAAGGATGCAGAGGGGGAAAAAGAGAGAGGCAAAGTTTGGAGGAGATCTTAGTTTTTTTTTAGTTTAGAGATGCAGCTCGGAAACCAGCCCTTCGGACCATCGAGTCCGCACCGACCAGCGATCCCCGCACATGAACACTATCCTACACACACACACTAGGGACAATTTACACATACACCAAGCCAATTAACCTACATACCTGCACGTCTTTGGAGTGTGGGAGGAAACCGAAGCCTCACAGCGCCAGAGACCCGGATTCGATCCTGACTACGCGTGCTGTCTGTGTGGGTTTCCTCCGGGTGCTCCGGTTTCCTCCCACACTCCAAAGACTAACTGGATTTTAGGTTAATTGTCAGCCAATTGGCTTCTGGAAATTGTAAGTTATCCGGTTTCCTCCCACACTCCAAATTGGCTTCCATAAATTGTAAATGATCCCGAGTGCGTAGGATAGTGCTAACGTACGCGGCGATTGTCGGTCGGCACGGACACGGTGGGCCGAAGGGCCCCGTTTCCACGCTGTATCTTTACAGTAAGTCAGGGTTGAACCCGGGTCTCTGGCGCTGTGAGGCAGTGGATCTCTGTCCTGATGCAGGTCTCGACCCATAATATCAACCATTCCTTTGTCTCCAGATGCTGCAAATGTACAATGCCAAGCCTGTCCCCCACATCACCCAGTGCCTTCCCTGGTATTTACCTGTCTCGATGCTTCGTCTTTGGACATGATTTTTCTTGGCTCTTGTGCTTCTTCTTCTTCTTCTCCTTCTTTTCCCTTTTGTGTTTTTTCTCTTTCTTGTGTCGCTTATGACTCACTGACCTAGAGTGGGAACAAAGATGGTGATGGGTTACACGGTGGCACAGCGGTAGAGTTGCTGCCTTACAGCGTGGAGACCCGGGTTCGATCCTGACTACGGGTCTTGTCTGTACAGAGTTTGTACCTTCTCCCCGTCACCTGCGTGGGTTTTCTCCAGGATCGCCGGTTTCCTCCCGCACTCCAAAGGCGTACAGGTTTGTAGGTTAATTGGCTTTGGTAAAATTGTAAATTGTATGTAGGATAGTGCTCGTGCATGGGGATCGCTGGTCGGCACAGACTCGATGGGCCAAAGGGCCTATTTCCGCGCTGTATCTCTAAACAACTAAACTAAAAGGACACCGAGTAACTCAGCGGGTCAGGCAGCATCTCTGGAGAACATGAATAGGTGAATTTTCACAGAGTGCTGGAGTAACTCAGCGGGTCAGGCAGCATCTGTGGAGAACATGGAGAGGTGACGTTTCAGGTCGTGACCCTTCTTCACACAAATGTTAAGAACACGTTAGCTCAAAATGGCACAGCTTATGGGATGGGCAGATTCAGACAACTGTCCAATCACTCACAAATAGGAGAACATTCTCACCCCTTTTACGAGATCATCAACATCATCGTTGCAAACATCAGTGGGCACGGGTGCCTTACAATGCCGTGTACGACAGTGATCGCAACTTCTACTGAAGTGTGGATCGCCGTTGGCTCGCTAGGAGCTCATCCGCCCTTTGACATGTCTTGTTTTTGGTCCTGCTGGGGGTCCACAGCCCCCTCCTCACCTGGCACACCAGGTGGGGGAGACGGTTTAGTCGCTGACTATCCGACCATGGAGCAGGTAGCACGGGATTACATGGTACCCGTGGTGGGGGGGGGGGGGGGGGGCTCCCCCCGACCTTACTAGAAAAAACATTTGCTCTCAACAAAATAAAGCCCCTCAATTATCGTGACTGCACCTCAATTGCATGCAGCTTACTGCGAGTACAGCTGGGGACCCTCTGAAAGTCTCCAGTGTTAATCCAACCCCATTTTAGATCACAGGGCTGTTTATCAATGAGCAGCAAACAGCAACAATAGAAACTGGGGCACAGAGGGCAAGGAATACTACATTCACACTGTAGGAAGGAACTGCAGATGCTGGTTTAAACCGAAGATAGACACAAAATGCTGGAGCAATTCAGCAGCATCCCTGCAATGCCTGCACACCGCAAACATTTTTTTTCCTGAAAGAGAATCACAAATTTCCTGAAATCTGATGGTATTTCCTGAAATTTTCAAAATGCTTCCTGCGTGCTATTTGTTGTTGGGTTTTTTTCGCGGGCACACGTTAACAACACAAAGAACAAGGCAAAACAGATCTATGGAACTACACCGTATCTGCCCGCTTCTGTCACTCACTTGTAGAGTGTTATGCAAGGCAGCTTTCGTTGTCTTCGTTTTTTCAACATGCTCTCATGTGTCTCTCCCTCCCTCCCCTCTCTCCATCCCCCTTGCCCTCCCTCCCTCCCCTCCTTCTCTCCCTCCCCCTCCCTTCTCGCCTCCCCCCCTCTCCTCCCTACCTTTCCCTCACTCTCCCTCCCTCCATCCCCGCTCCTTCTCTCCCTTCTCTCTCTCCCTCCCCCTTTCCCTCCCTCCCTTTTTTTCTCCCTCCCTCTTATTCCCTCTCCTTCTCCCTCCCCTCTCCATCCTCTTCCTCTCTCCACCCCACCCTCTCTCCACCCCTCCCTCAATGCTCCATGAGCCCACCCATCGTTCTGTAAAATCGAGGCCAATCCCAATGGAACTGCAATCCCACGGGTAACCTTTCACCACCTTTATCCAAAATTCTACCACTGCCTGAAAAATAATCAAAGGATCAACTTCCACTGAGAAAGAGAATTCCAAAGACTCGTTTTTATACGAGAATTTTCCCGAACATTCTGTGACTCATGGCGCTGTGGCCATAGCGTTATGTGTAAAGCCCATAGAGCTCCAGCCAGTAGCGCTATATTTAGAACTGATAGCGCTGCAGCCGACCGCTCTTTGTTTTAATTCCCATCCGTTAAACTGACAGAGCTCTGTTTAAACCTTTGAGCACCAAACCGGCAGAGCTGTGTGTGTGTTACCTTTACACCCCTTCGCGGGCCAGGTGCGGAAATTTCCTGAAATTATTTCATTTCCCAAAAATTACCTGAAGACAACCAGAATTTCCTGAATTTCGGGTAATTTCCTTCAGAGTGGAAACACTGCATCTCTGGAGAGAAGGAATGGGTGACGTTTCAGGTCTAGACCCATCTTCAGTTCAACGGAAGTTCAGTATGGAGAGGAGGTGGAATTTCTTTAGTCAGAGAGGTGATTCATTACCTGTGGAATTCATTACCACAGGTGTGGAAGCCAAGTTAGTGGATATTTTTAAGGCAGAGATTAATAGATTCTTGATTCGTACGGGTGTCGGGGGGTTACGGGAAGAAGGCAGGAGAATGGGGTTGAGAGGGGAAAATAGATCAGCCATGATTGAATGGAGGATTAGACTTGATGAGCCGAATGGCCTAATTCTGCTCCTATTACTTCTGAACATGAACTTCTGAATCTTGAATCAGAATCTTGAGTAAAGCACAAAGAGCTGGAGTAACTCAGGGGGTCAGGCTGCATTTGCGGAAGGAATGGATGGGTGACATTTCTGATCAGGATTCTGCTTCGGACTGATTGGGGTAGAGGGTAGAGGGCTGCAAAAGAGAGGGTGAGATGGGAGAAAGCCTGTAAAGTGATGTGGATAGAATCGAGGGAGTGTTGACTGGGAGATGGTTGAACGAAGGCTGGGGATGAAAAGGAGACAAAATGGTGTCAAGATAAAGAGGGGACACAATGACACAAAATCATGAGAGGAATAGATCGGGTGGACGCACAGAGTCTCTTGCCCAGAGTTGGGGGAATCGAGGACCAGAGGACATAGGTTCAAGGTGAAGGGGAAAAGATTTAATAGGACTCTTAAGGGGTAACTTTCCACACAAAGGGTAGTGGGTGTATGGAACGAGCAGCCAGAGGAGGTAGTTGAGGCTGGGACTAACCCAACGTTTAAGAAACAGTTAGACAGGTACATGGATAGGACAGGTTTTGGAGGGAAATGGACCAAGGTGGGACTAGTGCAGCTGGGACATGTGGGCCGAAGGGCCTGTTTCCACACTGTATCACTCTGTGACTCTAGGAGAGAAATGTTAAGCCAAAGGTGGGGGGGGGGGGGGGGCAACTGAACGGAAGCTACTTTTTTCCACTCCTGTCCTCTCACCTCTCGGTCTCCGGTTCTGCACTCTCCTTCTCTGGTTTCCGCTTTTGACTCGCTGACTCCTCCTCCTCACTGCATTTATGGTGCTGTAACAAGAGCAGAGAAGGCACGGATGACACCGGAGAGAAAGAGAAACTCGAGAACACAGGGATGTTGCACAACATCGGTGGAGGTAGTCAACAAGTAGGATAGTGCTAGTGTGCGGGGTGATCGCTGGTCGGTGTGGTCTCAATAGACAATAAGTGCAGGAGGAGGCCATTCGGCCCTTCAAACCAGCACCGTCATTCAAAGTAATCATGGCTGATCATCCCCAATCAGTACCCCGTTCCTGCCTCCTCCCCATATCCCCTGACTCCGCTATCTTTAAGAGCCCTATCTAGCACTCCCTCGAAAGTATCCAGAGAACCGGCATCCACCGCCCTCTGAGGCAGAGAATTCCACAGACTCACAACTCTCTGTGAGAAAAAAAAATCCTCAGCTCCGTTCTAAATGGCTTACCCCTTATTCTTAAACTGTGGCCCCTGGTTCTGGACTCCCCCAACATCGGGAACATGTTTCCTCCCTCTAGCGTGTCCAAACCCTTAATAAACTTATATGTTTCAATAAGATCCCTTTCATCCTTCTAAACTCCAGAGTGTACAGGCCCAGCTGCTCCATTCTTTCAGGATATGACAGTCCCGCCATCCTGGGAATTAACCTTGTAAACCTACGCTGTACTCCCTCAGTGGGCAGTAGGGCCTGTTTCCACCCTGTATCTCTGATGAAGGAGCTGTGGTGGACCTGCTGCGGCCCGACCCCCGTAGATTCGGTGGCTGCAACTGCGGGTTTGGCGGACGGCACCAGGAGCCCGCGGGTCCCTGGAGGGAGACCGCTTTTCGGGGCTTCCGCAACGGCGACTTCTCCCGCCCGAGTTGCGGGGGTTGAAGAGCTCCTGGAGCGGGGCCTTACAGCACCGCCCCGCGCGGCTTGGAATGGCGGCGGGCTGCGAGCGCGCACCGGGGGCTCTAACACAAGACCCGTGCGCGAACTTGCATTACCCGGCGTGGGTTATGGCCACGGGACAATTCGCCTATCGCCCTCCGGGGCTTTACTTTGACTCTGACATGTGGTGGAGAGTGTCAGTGGAGAGAGAAGTTTTTTTGGGCCTTCCATCCAGCAATGTGATGGATGTTTATTGTAAAATATGTGTGTCTTGGGTCTATTGTTGTAATGTATGGCTGCAGAAACGGCATTTCGTTTGGACCTCACGGGTCCAAATGCTAAATCGCAGATCTTGGACGTGGCATGGGGCGGTAGAGATACTGCCTTACAGCGCCAGAGACCCGGATTCAACCCCGACTACGGGTGCTGTCTGTACGGAGTTTGTACGTTCGCCCCGTCACCTGCGTGGGTTTTCTCCGAGACCTCCGGTTTCCTCCCACACTCCAAAGTCGTACAGGTTTGCAGGTTCATTTGATTGGTATAAATGTAAAATTGTCCCTGGTGCGTGTGTAGGGTAATGTTAGTGTGCGGGGATCACTGGTCGATGCGAACTCGGTGGGCCGAAGGGCCTGTTTCCACGCGGGATCTCGAAACTAAACTAAACCATGTTCCTTGATTTCCCCCGATATTTAAACGCTCACCCACTGAGGCAGCATCGATGGAAAGGGTAATAGAGTTTAGTTTATTCATTTTAAGAGTACCTTGAGAGGAATAGAAAGGGTACATTTCACAAGGATGTTGCCTGGACTCAAGAGCCTGAGCTATAGGGAGAGGTTGGGCACGCAGGAATGCAGAAGAATGAGGGATGATGTATAAAATTATAGGGTGAATTTTTTTTACCCAGAGTAGGGGGAATCAAGTCAGAGGAGGGTCTGAAACATAGAAATATAGAAAATAGGTGCAGGAGTAGGCCATTCAATATGATCATCCAACTCAGTATCCTGTACCTGCCTTCTCTCCATACCCCCTGATCCCTTTAGCCACAAGGGCCACATCTAACTCCCTCTTAAATATAGCCAATGAACTGGCCTCGACTACTTTCTGTGGCAGAGAATTCCACAGATTCAGCACTCTGTGTGAAAGAAAAAATGCTCATCGCGGTCCGAAAAAACTTCCCCCTTATCCTTAAACTGTGACCCCTTCTCCTGGACTTCCCCAATATCGGGAACAATCTTCTTGCATCTAGCCTGTCCAACCCCTTAAGAATTTTGTAAGTTTCTATAAGATCCCCCCCTCAATCTTCTAAATTCTAGCGAGTACAAGCCGAGTCTATCCAGTCTTTCTTCATATGAAAGTCCTGCCATCCCAGGAATCAGTCTGGTGAACCTTCTCTGTACGTCCTCTACGGCAAGAATGTCTTTCCTCAGATTAGGAGACCAAAACTGTACGCAATACTCCAGGTGTGGTCTCACCAAGGCCCTGTACAACTGCAGTAGAACCTCCCTGCTCCTATACTCAAATCCTTTTGCTATGAAGAAGGGTCTTGACCCAAAACGTCACCCATTCCTTCTCTCCAGAGATGCTGCCTGCCCTGCTGTGTTACTCCAGCTTTTTGTGTCCATTTAGGGGAATCCAGAACCAGAGGGCATAGGTATAAAGTGAGGGGGAGGGGGGGAAGATTTAATAGGAACCTGAGGGGTAACTTTTTTTTTTACACAAAGGGTGGTGGGTGTATGGAACGAGCTGCCGGAGGTGGTAGTTGAGGCTGGGACTATAAACGCATGTTAGTCAGTGTGGGGATATTTCCATGCTGTATAACACTATAAAAAGATTGAAGCAAAGAACGGCAGATGCTGGTTTACACAAAGTGATGAAGTAACTCAGCAGGTCAGGCAAGCAATGAAGTCCTAGTTACACGGGCAAGTATTGGTTTATCCCAGAGTTTAGTTAACTAAATGTACATCATGAGCTGCCTTCGTAGAATTTCAACTCACATTTCTGGCCCATCAGTCCAGTCAAATGTAATTCTCGTCTAGTAACATAATCTTTATGTTATCATTTCACACAAAGGGTGGTGAGTGCCAGGGGTGGTGGTGGAGGCAGATACGATTGTGGCATTTAAGAGGCTTTTGGATAGACACATGGATATGCAGGGAATGAAGGGATATGGATTAAGCACGGGCGGCAGCAGAGACCCGGGTTTGAACCCGACTGTACAGAGTCTGTACGTTCTCCCCGTGACCACGTGGGTTGTCTTCGGGAGCTTCAGTTTCCTCCCACACTCCAATGGCGTACAGGTTTGTGGGTTAATGGCTTTGGGTTTCAGCAACTAAGTTACAGAGAAAGGTTGAACAAGTTAGGGCTTTATTCTTTGGAGCGCAGGTTAAGGGGGGACTTGATAGAGGTTTTTAAAATGATGAGAGGGATAGACAGAGTTGACGTGGAAAAGCTTTTCCCACTGAGAGTAGGGAAGATTCAAACAAGGGGACATGACTTGAGAATTAAGGGACTGAAGTTTAGGGGTAACATGAGGGGGAACTTCTTTACTCAGAGAGTGGTAGCTGTGTGGAATGAGCTTCCAGTGAAGGTGGTGGAGGCAGGTTCGTTTTTATCATTTAAAAATAAATTGGATAGTTATATGGATGGGAAAGGAATGGAGGGTTATGGTCTGAGCGCAGGTATATGGGACTAGGGGAGATTATGTGTTCGGCACGGACTAGAAGGGTCGAGATGGCCTGTTTCCGTGCTGTAATTGTTATATGGTTATATGGTATAATTGTAAATTGTCCCTGGTGTGTGTAGGATAGTATTAGTGTGCGGGGATCGTTGGTCGGCGCGGACCCGATGGGCTGAAGTGCCCGTTTCCCCGCTGTATCTCTAAACTAAACTAAAGGTAGTGTTTAAGAAAGAACTGCAGATGCTGGAAAAATCGAAGGTAGACAAAACTGCTGTAGAAACTCAGCGGGTGAGGCAGCATCTGTGGAGCGAAGGAAATAGGTGACGTTTCGGGTCTAGACCGAAGTGGGAGTGGGGAGGCGGGAAGAAGCTTAGGTAGATAAGAGTTGGCCTTGGCATCATGCTACGCACGGACATCGTGGGCTGAAGGGCCTGTTCTTGTGCTGTATCTTGGTGCCCTTGGTGAGCCTTGGGTCTTGGTGAGACCACACCTGGAGTATTGCGTACAGTTTTGCTCTTCTAATCTGAGGAAAGACGTTCTTGCCATAGAGGGAGTACAGAGAAGGTTCACCAGACTGATTCCTGGGATGTCAGGACTTTCATATGAAGAAAGACTGGATAGACTGGCCTTGTACTCGCTAGAATTTAGAAGATTGATGGGGGATCTTATAGATACTTACAAAATTCTTAAGGGGTTGGATGCAGGAAGATTGTTCCCGATGTTGGGGAAGTCCAGAACAAGGGGTCACAGTTTAAGGATAAGGGGGAAGTCTTTTAGGACCGAGATGAGAATTTGTTTTTCACACAGAGAGTGGTGAATCTGTGGGATTCTCTGCCACAGAAGGTAGTTGAGGCCAGTTCATTGGCTATATTTAAGAGGGAGTTAGATGTGGCCCTTGTGGTTAGAGGGATCAGGGGGTATGGAGAGAAGGCAGGAACAGGATACTGAGTTGGATGATCAGCCATGATATTGAATGGCGGTGCAGGCTCGAAGGGCCGAATGGCCTACTCCTGCACCTATTTTCTATGTTTCTATCTGGTCTATCATATCGCTACAGGCAGGCACAATTCATCAGTCAGTACCAGTTGGTCAGCTATTGCCGAGTTCAACTTTATTGAGAGAAGAATGTGCCATTCCTTACCGTGAAGATGGCCAGTCCAAGTTTGGCTGCTTCTCGGTCTTCCTTGGTTAGAGTCATCCTGGAACTCGTGCCACTGCAAGGGGAACAGGTTGAATTAGAGAGTCGTTCGTACCCACAGCAAAGAGACACCCCTTCGACCCACTGAGTCCACACTTACCAAACACCCCTTCACGCTAGTTAGTTCTAGGACATTCAGAGTTGGACACACTAGAGGCAGGAAACATGTTCCCGATGTTGGGGGAGTCCTGAACCAGGGGGCCACAGTTTAAGAATAAGGGTAAGCCATTTAGAACGGAGAAGAGGAAACACTTTTTCTCACAGAGAGTGGTGAGTCTGTGGAATTCTCTGCCTCAGGTGGACGCAGGTTCTCTGGATGCTTTCAAGACAGAGCTAGATAGGGCCCTTAAAAATAGCGGAGTCAGGGGATATGGGGAGAAGGCAGGAACGGGGAGAAGGCAGGAACGGGGTACTGATTGGGGATGATCAGCCATGATCACATTGAATGGCGGTGCTGGCTCGAAGGGCCAAATGGCCTCCTCCTGCACCTATTGTCTGTTGTCTATTGTCTCTCTGAGGATCCTTCAATCCTTCTACTCTGGAGCTGTAGAAAGCATCTTGTCCGGCAACATCTCGATCTGATTTGGGAACAGCTCTGCCCAGGACAGGAAGGCTCTGCAGTCGACCAAACGCACCATGGGAACTACACTCCACCCCCCCCCCCCCCCCCCTGCAGGACCTATACACCAGGAGGTGCAGATCCAGAGCCAGCAACATTATGGGGGACCCCTACCACCCCAGCAATGGACTGTTCCAGCTGCTACGGTCAGGCAAACGCCTCCGCTGTCACGCTGTGAAAACAGAGAGGATGAGACGGAGTTTCTTCCCATAGGCCGTCAGGACTGTAAACTCTAATCTGTTTTTGTAAATGTAATGTAAAGACTGTTGCGTCTTTTTTTAATGTAAATACTGGTTCTGTTCTGTTCTGTTCTGTTGTTTTGCACAATCCCACAGGCATTGCCACTTTCATCTCACTGTACATCTTGTATGTGTATGTGACAAGTAAAGTTGGCTTGGCTTGACATCTATTCCCAACACACCAGGGGCAGCTACGAATCTGCGCGTCTTTGGGATGTGGAGTGAAGCCAGAGCACCCGGTCACAGGGAGAACAGGGGCGGCACGGAGGACCAGCGGTAGAGTTGCTGCCTTACAACACCACAGACCCGGGTTCAATTCTAACTACGGATGCGGGCTGTATGGTGTTTGTAGGTTCTCCCTGTGACCTGCGTGGGTTTTCTCCTGGTGCTCCAGTTTCTTCCCCACACGCCAAAGACGTACAAGGCTGTCGGTAAATTGGCTACTGTAACTTGTTCCCTCCTGTGTAGGACAGTGCTATTGTACATGGTGACTGCTGGTCTGCCCGTTTCTATGCTGCGTTGCTAAACTGAACATCTACGCTAGTCCAACCTGCCTGGATTTGGCCCATGACCCTTTAAACCTTTCCTATCCATGTACCTGTCCAAATGTGTAGGAAGGAACCTGTAGATGCTGGTGTGCCCCAAAGATAGACACGAAATGCTGGTGCAACTCAGCGAGTCAGGCAGCATCTCAGGGGGTTAGGTTAGTAAGGGGGAGGTACAGCGAGACCTGGGTGTCCTTGTACACCGGTCACTGAAAGTTGGCGTGCAGGTGCAGCAGGCAGTGAAGAAAGCTAATGGAATGTTGGCCTTCATAACAAGAGGATTTCGGTATAGGAGTAGAGAGGTTCTTCTGCAGTTGTATCGGGCTCTGGTAAGACGACATCTGGAGTATTGCGTACAGTGTTGGTCTCCTAATTTGAGGAAGGACATCCTTGTGATTGAGGCAGTGCAGCAAAGGTTCACGAGATTGATCCCTGGGATGGCGGGACAGTCATATGAGGAAAGATTGAAAAGACTAGGCTTGTATTCACTGGAGTTTAGAAAGATGAGGAGGGATCTTATAGAAACATATAAAATTATAAAAGGACTGGTCAAGATAGATACAGGAAAAATGTTCCCAATGTTGGGCGAGTCCAGAACCAGGGGCCACAGTTTTAGAATCAAGGGGAGGTCATTTAAGACTGAGGTGAGAAAAACCCTTTTCACCCAGAGAGTTGTGAATTTGTGGAATTCCCTGCCACAGAGGGCAGTGGAGGCCAAATCACTGGATGGATTTAAGAGAGAGTTAGATGGAGCTCTAGGGGCTAGTGGAATCAGGGGATATGGGAAGAAGGCAGGCACGGTTTATTGATTGGGGACGATCAGCCATGATCACAATGAATGGCAGTGCTGGCTCGAAGGGCCGAATGGCCTCCTCCTGCACCTATTTTCTATGTTTCAGGAGAGAAGGAATAAGCGACGTTTCGAGGGAGACCCTGACTCTCAGTCTGAAGAAAGGGTTCAACCCGAAACATCATCTATTCCTTTTCTCCAGAGATGCTGCCTGACCCGCTGAGTTACTCCAGCATTTTGTGTCCACCTTCGATTTTACCAGCATCTGCAGTTCTTTCTTATATTACTCGTCGAGCTTTGTCCCATCCCCCCCACCTCTCTCTTCCAGCTTTCTGCCCTCATACAGTGCAATTCATTGCCACAGAAGGCTGTGGAAGCCAAGTCAATGGCTGAGATAGATAGATTCTCGATTAGTACGGGTGTCAGAGGTTATGGGGAGATGGCAGCAGAATGGGGTTGAGAGGGAGAGTATGATTGAATAGCAGAGGAGACATGATGGGCCGGATCTGCTCCTATCGCTTGTGAACACCTGACACGAAACGGTGCCTGAGCACCCCCTCCACAGGCGCTGCTTTTGATCCACTGAGTTCCTCCAGCACAGTGGGTTTTTTTTGTGACCCAGCATCTGCAGTTGCGTTCTTCCTACCGTGAACTGCCGAGGCCAAGCACCCGGTCAACGTCTTTGCTATCTGGGTCCACACCCTCACGCTTGCACACCTCGGCCAGCTCCTGAAACCAGACAACATTGTGGTTTAAAAAGGCTGCATGCTGGAGGCAATGTGGCCAAACAGACGCAAATCGTGCACATATCTTCTGGAGTTGCCCAAAAATAGAACCATTTTGGGACAGAGTGAATTCAGAATTAAAGGAGGTGCTCCAAAAAGTGTTCCATTTTATACCTGGGTAATATAACTACAGTGGTGCTGAAGGGAGGTCTGTGGAATTCTCTGCCTCAGGCCGGTTCTCTGGATGCTTTCAAGAGAGAGCTAGATAGGGCTCTTAAAAATAGGGGAGTCAGGGGATATGGGGAGAAGGCTGATTGGGGATGATCAGCCATGATCACATTGAATGGCGGTGCTGGCTCGAAGGGCCAAAGGGCCTACTCCTGCACCTATTATCTATTGTCTATTACTTGGTTAAAATCCTACTCACAGCTGGCAGAAAGGCCATTACAAGAAACTGGCTTGCAGCGGTCCCACCCAGACTTAGCCAATGGTTAGACATCGTACAGGAAATATTTGTGATGGAGAAAATCACATATTCTCTAAGAGTGAAAGAAGTCGAGTTTAACAGAAAATGGGGAAAATGGATTAGTTTGGAAATAAAGACATCAACACTGTATAATTTTATTGTCTATAATGTAAGTTATTGGAAAACGTTTTAATAAGAAAATAATTCTGTATACTGCATCATTAATTGTAAACTGAACCCCCTGCTGCACTGTTGTACGTTTCACTGCATTGTTGTATGTTTCGTTGTTATATTTGTGTTGTATTTGTGTATGCATAAAAGCAATGAAGACTAAAGTGAAAAAAAGGCCGCATCTTGCCACTTTGCTTTCGACTTTAGAGTCTGACCCACTGAGTTCCTCCAGCACTTTGTGGTTTGCATAACACACACACAAGATATACACTACCCCATGGGGTTTAAAACATGAAACACTGGCAAATTCATTTATATCATGAGGACTGGAATACAAAAACAGTGATGTAATGCTGAGGCTCTATAAGGCGCTGGTCAGGCCGTATTTGGAATATTGTGAGCAAATTTGGGCCCATATCTGAGGAAAGATGTGCTGCCTCTGGAGAGGGTCCAGAGGAGGTTTACGAGAATGATCCCAGGAATGAATGGGTTAATGTATGATGAGCGTTTGACGGCACTGGGCCTGTACTCGCTGGAGTTTAGAAGAATGAAGGGGACCTCATTGAAACTTACAGAATAATGAAAGGCTTGCTGTGGATAGAGTGGATGTGGAGAGGATGTTTCCGCTGGTGGGAGAGTCTAGGACCAGAGGTCACACCCTCAGAATTAAAGGGCACTCTTTTAGGAAGGAGATAAGGATTTTTTTTTTAGTCAGAGGGTGGTGAATCTGTGGAATTATTTGCCACAGAGGGTTGTGTAGGCCAAGTCAGTGGATATTTTTATGGCAAGTTCTTGATTTTCTGGGGAGAAGGCAGGAACGGGGTACTGATTGTGGATGATCAGCCATGATCACAGTGAATGACGGCGCTGGCTCGAAGAGCCGAATAGCCCACTCCTGCACCTATTGTCTATTGATTAGAATGGGTGTCATGGGTTATGGGGAGAAGGCATTTAAGACTGAGGTGTGAAAAAACGTTTTCACCCAGAGAGTTGTGAATTAATGGAATTCACTGCCACAGAGGGGAGTGGAGGCCAAGTCACTGGATGGATTTAAGAGAGAGTTAGATAGAGCTCTAGGGGCTAGTGGAGTCAAGGGATATGGGGAGAAGGCAGGCACGGGTTATTGATAGGGGACGGTCAGCCATGATCACAATGAATGGCGGTGCTGGCTCGAAGGGCCTAATGGCCTCCTCCTGCACCTATTTTCTATGTTTATGGAAAGGAAAATGGGATTCGGAGGCAGAGATCAGCCGAGATTGAAGGCCAGGAGCCGTTGATGAGGGAGGGGCGACCTCCGTGCGGTGAGTTCAAAAACTCAGCGCGGGGTTTGTTTCAACAGAGGCCCAGGAGCCGTTGGTGAGGGAGGAGCAACCACCGTGCAGTGAGTTCAAAAACCCAGCGCGGGCCGTGTTTCAACAGAGGCCCAGGAGCCGTTGGTGAGGGAGGAGCGACCTCCGTGCGGTGAGTATAAAAACCCAGCGCGGGGCGTGTTTCAACAGAGGCCCAGGAGCCGTTGGTGAGGGAGGAGCGACCTCCGTGCGGTGAGTGTAAAACCCAGCGCGGGACGTGTTTCAACAGAGGCCCAGGAGCTGTTGGTGAGGGAGGAGGAGCTAAAATCTGCAACGTTCCATTCGCAGATCACACTTGAAATTAAGTGGGCTTGAGGAAGCCGCTGATTGGTCGAACGGACTAGAGGAAGCAGCTGATTGGCTTGTATCCCGGGTAAGGCTTTGTATTGTATCCAGGATAAGGGGGAGAATGAGGGCCAGGGCAGTTTACTGTTCTGGATGTCAGATGTGGGAGGTCATGGAGTCTGAGTGCCCTCCAGACGTCCACATCTGCGCCAGGTGCGTCGAGAAGGGGCTCCTAAGGTACCGTGTTAGGAACCTGGAGCAGCAACTCGATGACCTCTGTCTGCTCAGGGAGAGTGAGGAGGTCATAGAGAGGAGTTATAGGGAGGTGGTCACTCCAAGACCACGGGGGGCAGACAACTGGGTCACAGTTAGGAATGGCAAGGGGCAGTGGCAGGGACTGGTGAGTACCCCGGTGGCTGTACACCTTGAAAATAAGTACTCATGTTTGAGTACGGTTGGGGGAGACAGCCTACCTGGGGGTAGCGACAGTGGCCGGGCCTCCGGCACAAAGACCGGTCCTGTTGCTCAGAAGGGTAAGGAAAAGAAGAGGAGGACAATAGTAATAGGGGACTCTATAGTCAGGGGGTCGGATAGGCGATTCTGTGGACGCAGTCAGGAGACCCGGATGGTAGTTTGCCTCCCTGGTGCCAGGGTCAAGGATGTGTCTGAACGTGTCCAAGATACCCTGAAATGGGAGGGAGAGGAGCCTGAGGTTGTGGTACATATAGGTACCAACGACATAGGTAGAAAAAGAGAAGCGGTCCTGAAAGAAGAATTTAGGGAGTTAGGTAGAGAGTTAAGGAGAAGGACTACAAAGGTAACAATCTCAGGATTACTGCCTGTGCCACGCGACAGTGAGAGTAGGAATGGAGCGAGGTGGAGGATAAATGCGTGGATGAGGGACTGGTGCAGTGGGTATGGATTCAAGTTTCTGGATCATTGGGACCTCTTTTGGGGAAGGTGCGACCTGTACAGAAAGGACGGGGTGCACTTGAACTCGAGGGGGACCAATATCCTGGCGGGGAATTTGCAAAGGCTACTGGGGAGACTTTAAACTAGAACGGTTGGGGGGAGGGACTCAAATTGGGAAAGCTAGCAGTCAGTGTGTGAGGCAGGAGGCAGAGAAGGGTAGCACTCTGACCCAAAATGTAGGGGAGAGAGAAGAAAAAGACAATAAACAGAGAATAAGAGAGAGTGGGTTTCTTAAATGTGTATATTTTAATGCTAGGAGCATTGTAAGAAAGGTGGATGAACTTAGAGCCTGGATTGACACCTGGAAGTATGATGTTGTGGCGATCAGTGAAACATGGTTGCAGAAGGGCTGTGATTGGAAACTAAATATTCCAGGATTTCGTTGCTTCAGGTGTGATAGAATTGGAGGGGCAAGAGGTGGAGGTGTTGCATTGCTTATCAGGGAAGATATTACAGCAGTGCTTTGGCAGGATAGATTAGAGGGCTCGTCCAGGGAGGCTATTTGGGAGGAACTGAGAAATGGGAAAGGGGTAGCAACACTTATAGGGGTGTATTATAGACCGCCAAATGGGGAACGAGAATTGGAAGAGCAAATATGTAAGGAGATCGCAGATATTAGTAGTAAGCACAAGGTAGTGATTGTGGGAGATTTCAATTTTCCACACATAGACTGGGAAACACATTCTGTAAATGGGCTGGATGGGTTGGAGTTTGTAAAATGTGTGCAGGATAGTTTTTTGCAGCAATACATAGAGGTACCGACTAGAGAAGGGGCGGTGCTGGACCTCCTGTTAGGAAATGAGACGGGTCAGGTGGCAGAGGTAGGCGTTGGGAAACAGTTCGGGACCAGTGATCACAATACCATTAGTTTCAATATAATTATGGAGAGGGACAGAACTGGACCTAGGGTTGAGATTTTTGATTGGAGAAAGGCTAACTTTGAGGAGATGCGAAAGGATTTAAAAGGAGTAAATTGGGACATTTTAAGAGTACAGAATCTTTATGTCCCTGTTTGGTTGAAAGGAAATAGTAAAAATTGGAAAGAGCCATGGTTTTCAAGGGAAATTGGACACTTGGTTCGGAAAAAGAGAGAGATCTACAATAATTATAGGCAGCATGGAGTAAATGAGGTGCTTGAGGAGTATAAAGAATGTAAAAAGAATCCTAAGAAAGAAATTAGAAAAGCTAAAAGATATGAGGTTGCTTTGGCAAGTAAGGTGAAAGTAAATCGAAAGGGTTTCTACAGCTATATTAATAGCAAAAGGATAACGAGGGATAAAATTGGTCCATTAGAGAGTCAGAGTGGACAGCTATCTGCAGAGCCAAAAGAGATGGGGGAGAAATTGAACAATTTATTTTCTTCGGTATTCACCAAGGAGAAGGATATTGAATTATGTGAGGTAAGGGAAACAAGTAGAGTAGCTATGGAAACTATGAGATTCAAAGAAGAGGAAGTACTGACACTTTTGAGAAATATAAAAGTGGATAATATTTCAAATGTCATTAGAAACGGGAATAGTGCCTGAGGATTGGCGTACTGCGCATGTTGTTCCATTGTTTAAAAAGGGTTCTAAGAGTAAACCTAGCAATTATAGACCTGTTAGTTTGACGTCAGTGGTGGGCCAATTAATGGAAAGGATACTTAGAGATAATATATATAAGCATCTGGATAAACAGGGTCTGATTAGGAACAGTCAACATGGCTTTGTGCCTGGAAGGTCATGTTTGACTAATCTTCTTGAATTTTTTGAAGAGGCTACTAGGGAAATTGACGAGGGTAAAGCAGTGGATGTTGTATATATGGACTTCAGTAAGGCCTTTGACAAGGTTCCTCATGGAAGGTTGGTTAAGAAGGTTGAACTGTTGGGTATAAATGCAGGAGTAGCAAGATGGATTCAACAGTGGCTGAATGGGAGAAGCCAGAGAGTAATGGTGGATGGCTGTTTGTCAGGTTGGAGGCCAGTGACTAGTGGGGTGCCACAGGGATCTGTGTTGGGTCCACTGTTGTTTGTCATGTACATCAATGATCTGGATGATGGTGTGGTAAATTGGATTAGTAAGTATGCAGATGATACTAAGATAGGTGGTGTCGTGGATAATGAAGTAGAATTTATAAGTCTACAGAGAGATTTATGCCAGTTGGAAGAGTGGGCTGAAAGATGGCAGATGGAGTTTAATGCTGATAAGTGTGAGGTGCTACATCTTGGCAGGACAAATCAAAATAGGACGTACATGGTAAATGGTAGGGAATTGAAGAATGCAGTTGAACAGAGGGATCTGGGAAAAACTGTGCACAGTTCCCTGAAAGTGGAATCTCATGTAGATAGGGTGGTAAAGAAAGCTTTTGGTGTGCTGGCCTTTATAAATCAGAGCATTGAGTATAGAAGTTGGGATGTAATGTTAAAATTGTACAAGGCATTGGTGAGGCCAATTCTGGAGTATGGGGTACAATTTTGGTCGCCTATTATAGGAAGGATGTCAACAAAATAGAGAGAGTACAGAGGAGATTTACTAGAATGTTGCCTGGGTTTCAGCAACTAAGTTACAGAGAAAGGTTGAACAAGTTAGGGCTTTATTCTTTGGAGCGCAGAAGGTTAAGGGGGGACTTGATAGAGGTATTTAAAATGATGAGAGGGATAGACATAGTTGACGTGGATAAGCTTTTCCCACTGAGAGTAGGGAAGTTTCAAACAAGAGGACATGACGAGAATTAAGGGACAGAAGTTTAGGGGTAACATGAGGGGGAACTTCTTTACTCAGAGAGTGGTGGCTGTGTGGAATGAGCTTCCAGTGGAGGTGGTGGAGGCAGGTTTGATTTTATCATTTAAAAATAAATTGGATAGTTATATGGACGGGAAAGGAATGGAGGGTTATGGTCTGAGTGCAGGTAGATGGGACTAGGGGAGAATACGTGTTCGGCATGGACTAGAAGGGCCGAGATGGCCTGTTTCCATGCTGTAATTGTTATATGGTTATATGGTATTGAATGGCAGAGTAGACTCGATGGGCCAAATGGCCTAATTCTACTCCTATAATTTGTGAACTTGTGACAGGTATATAGAGGATCACATTGTGCCTATAATGACTCTCCCTAAAATTCAGTCATGCAGGTTGGAAACAGGCCCTTCGGCCCAACTCACGCTTGCTGACCAAGATGCCCCATCTAAGCTAGTCCTATTTGCCCGCATTTGGCCCACATCCCTCTAAACCTTTCCTATCTAGGTCCTTCCTAAAGTCTGAAGAAGGCTCTCGACCCAAAACATCACTCATTCCTTCTCTCCAGAGATGCTGCTTGGCCAGCTGAATTACTACTCCAGCATGTTATATCTATCCGTGTCTTTTAAATGCTGTTATAGTACCTGCCCTAACTACCTCCGTTCCGTACACCCAGCTGTGTGAAAAAGACACCCCTCAGTTTCCTATGAAATCTTCCCCCCCCCTCCCCCTCACTTTAAACCAATGGCCTCTGGTTCTTAAATCACATACTCTGGGTAAAAGACTGTGCAAGGTTAATTCCCGGGATGGCGGGACTGTCATACGCTGAGAGAATGGAGCGGCTGTGCTTGTACACTCTGGAGTTTAGAAGGATGAGAGGATATCTCATTGAAACATATAAGATTGATTAGGGCTTGCACATGCTAGAGGCAGGAAACATGTTGGGGGAGTCCAGAACCAGGGGCCACAGTTTAAGAATAAGGAGTAAGCCATTTAGAACGGAGACGAGGAAACACTTTTTCTCACAGAGAGTTGTGAGTCTGCAGAATTCTCTGCCTCAGGTGGAGGCAGGTTCTCTGGATGCTTTCAAGAGAGAGCTAGATAGGGCTCTTAAAAATAGCAGTCAGGGGATATGGGGAGAAGGCAGGAACGGGGTACTGATTGAGGATGATCAACCATGATCACATTGAATGGCAGGTGCTGGCTCGAATGGCCGAATGGCCTACTCCTGCACCTATTGTCTATTCTATCGCATGATGTTATACACAATTAATTCTACACATGTTTTTGTTTTGTCCTATAGTACATACTGCTTACCTCTTTGGTTACACCAGTGGGCTTCCTTTTGGGATTCTTGTACCCTCTAACAGAAAGAGAAACAAAACAAAAAACAGAATCACACCTCATTTATGTGAGCACACAAAGGTTCGTAAATGATAGGAGAAGAATTAGGCCATTCGGCCCATCAAGTCTACTCCACCATTCAATCATGGCTGATCTATCTCTCCCTCCTAACCCCATTCTCAATGGACAATAGACAATAGGTGCAGGAGGAGGCCATTCGGCCCTTCGAGCCAGCACCTCCATTCAATGTGATCATGGCCGATCAACCACAATCAGTACCCCGTTCCTGCCTTCTCCCCATATCCCCTGACTCCGCTATCTTTAAGAGCCCTATCTAGCTCTCTCTTAAAAGTATCCAGTATTCAAGAGAGAGCTAGATAGGGCTCTTAAAGATAGCAGAGTCAAGGGATATGGGGAGAAGGCGTTCACGGGTTATTGCTTGGGGACGATCAGCCATGATCACATTGAATGGCGGTGCTGGCTCGAAGGGCCGAATGGCCTCCTCCTGCACCTATTTTCTATGTTTCTATGATGGGCCGAATGGCCTAATTCTGTTCCTTTCAGTTATGAACATAGTCTATGGAACCTAGCACAAGCCTTCGGCGGAGGGAGGTAATGTGGGGGGGGGGGGGGGGGGGGGGGGATGTGGAACTCACAGCGCTGCCATGAGGGCTTCTTGTTCAGCTTTTCGAACGGCCGTCAGCTCCTCCGCCCGGGATTGCGCCGCCTCCGTCTGCTTCCCCTTGGCGTACCAGGTGAGGTCCCGCCCTTTCTGCCACCGGCCGACCGGTGCCATCAGCGAGTTTCCTGCACGCCGACAAACACGAGCCAGATATTTATTCAGAAACAACGAAAATAGGTACTGGGGTAGGCCATTCGGCCCTTCGAGCCAGCACCGCCATTCAACACGATCGTGGCTGATCACCCAAAATCAGTACCACGTTCCTGCCTTCTCCCCATAATCCCTTGATTCAGTTGGCCCCAAGAGCTATATCTACCTCTCTTGAATACACTATTGAATATTTTTATACTAATATAATAAATCCAGCGCAGTGGATTTATTGCTACCATCCCAGGCGGCTATTTCCGTGCCTGCCACAGACGCAGATCTACAACCACATATTACAATCGCTCCACACTCTTAAATCTCTGCACCCACAGCAACATTTCTTACTTTACACAGTCGACGCCTCGAGTGTAATCATGTATTGTCTTTCCACTGACTGCTTAGCACGCAACAAAACCTTTTCACAGTACACGTGACAATAAACTAAACAGCTGGTAGAGCCGCCACCTCTCAGAGCCAGAGACCCTGGTTCGATCCTGACTACGAGTGACAATAGACAATAGATGCAGGAGTGGGCCATTCGGCCCTTCGAGCCAGCAAAGGGCCGATCATCCCCAATCAGTACCCCGTTCCTGCCTTCTCCCCATATCCCCCGACTCCGCTATTTTGTAAGAGCCCTATCTAGCCCTCTTGAAAGCATCCAGAGAACCTGCCTCCACCGCCCTCTGAGGCAAAGAATTGCACAGATCACCACTTTCTGTGTGAAAAAGTGTTTCCTCATCTCCGTTCTAAATGGTTTGCTCCTTATTCTTAAACTGTGGCCCCTGGATCTGGACTCCCCCAACATCGGGAACATGTTTCCTGCCTCTTGCGTTTCCAAACCCGTAACAATCTTATATGTTTCAATGAGATATCCTCTCAATGAACATATCACCACTAAACTCCAGAGTGTACAAACCCAGCTGCTCCATTCTCTCAGCATATGACAGTCCCGCCATCCCGGAAATTAACCTTGTAAACCTACCCTCAATAGCAAGAATGTCCTTCCTCAAATTAGGGGACCAAAACAGCACACAATACTCCAGGTGTGGTCTCACTAGTGCTGTCTGTACACAGTTTGCACATTTTCCCTGCTCCAGTTTCCGCCCACACTCCAAAGACGTACAGGTTTGTAGGTTAATTGGCTTCTGCAAATTGCCCCTAGTGTGTGCAGGAAGAACTGGTTTAGCCGGTCGGTGTGGACTTGGTAGGCTGAAGGTGTAGATCAGTCACTATTGCTGACTTGATCCATGTCTGGTTCGCTATTACCGATCTGATCCATGGTCCATGCCAGGTTTCCATTAGGCCATCTTGTGGTGTATGCATTAGCTAAGATGTTTAAGAAGGAACTGCAGATACTGGAAAATCGAAGGTAGATAAAAATGCTGGAGAAACTCAGCAGGTGAGGCAGCATCTTTGGAGCGAAGGAAAGAGGCAACGTCTGAAGAAGGGTCACGACCCAAAACATTGCCTATTTCCTACGCTCCATAGATGCTGCCTCAGCCGCTGAATTTCTCCAGCATTTTTGTCTACCATGCATTAACTAAGGGTCAAAGGTAGACAAAAATGCTGGAGAAACTCAGCGGGTGCAGCAGCATCTAAGGAGCGAGGGAAATAGGCAACGTTTTGGGCCGAATCCCTTCTTCAGACTGATGGAGGGTGGGGGGGGGGCGAGGAGAAGAAAGGAAAAAGGAAGAGGAGGAGCCCGAGGGCTGAGGAAAAGCTGAGAAGGGGTGGAGACAGCAAGGGCTACTGGAAATGGGAGGATTCAATGTTTATGCCACTATGGTGCAGACTGCCCAATACAAGATGCTGTTCCTCCAATTTCCGGTGGTGCTCACTCTGGCCGTGGAGGAGGCCTAGGACAGAGAGGTCGGATTCGGAATGGGAGGGGGAGCTGAAGTGCTGAGCCACCGGGAGGTCAGGTTGGTTAATGCGGACCGAGCGGAGGTGTCAGCTGATCTACATCGGTGAAACCAAGCATAGGCTTGGCGATTGTTTCACCGAACACCTCCGCTCGGTCCCTTCTCAGCTCTCCCTCAGCCCTCTGGCTCCTCCTCTTCCTTTTTCCTCCCCGCCTCCCCCTCCGAAGAAGGGTTTCGGCCCGAAACGTTGCCTATTTCCCTCGCTCCATAGATGCTGCTGCACCCGCTGAGTTTCTCCAGCATTTTTGTCAACCTTAGCTAAGGGTCAGTTTGATCTATGATGCAGTACCTGGTAGACGCTAATGCTATGGTCTCTACATGTATTCTTAATAAAATACTTTATAAGAAGTTAAATGACTGAGTGTCCTCACACTTCTTTACAGAAGGGCCTGTTTTTGTGCAGTATTAAAGTCTAAATCACAGACCATTTCAAGCAGAGTGGTCAAAACAGAATGGCAGTGGCAAGGGAGTTCAAGAGTGTTTATTGTCATGTGTCCCAGATAGGACAATTAAATTCTTGCTTTGTTTTCGCACACCAGAACATAGTAGGCACGACTACAGAACAGATCAGTGTGTCCATATACCATTGTATAAATATCTACACACATGAATAAATAAACTGATAAAGTGCAAATAAACAGATAATGGGCTATTAATGTTCAGTGTTTTGTCCGAGCCGGGTTTAATAGCCTGATGGCTGTGGGGAATGACCAGCAGCCCTTCTCCACAGGATCAGCCCATCCAGCTTTAGACCTTAGAGATACAGCGCGGAAACAAGCCCTTCGGCCCATCGAGTCTGTGTCGACCAGCGATCACCTCCGTACACTAGTATTGTCCCACACACCAGGGACAGACAATTTACAATGTGGGAGGAAACCGGGGCACCCGGAGAAAACCCACGCACCCCATCCCTCTCTCCCCACCCCCCCTGGAGGCCCCCCCCCCCCCCATCATTCTCTTCTCTGTCTCTGTTCTGTCTCTGTCTCTGTCCCCCCCCTCTCTTCCCCCCCCCTCTCTTCCCTCCTTCTTCCCCCCCCTCCCTCTTCCCTTTCTCCCCCCCCCATCCCATCCCCCTTCTCACCCAGGTAGTTCTCCCGGTGTTTGTCGGCCTTCACCTCCTCCCAGGTGAACTGATCCTGCCCGCCGCGCACCCCACCCCGGGCCGAGCCCATCGCTGCTGCTCCCACCGCTGCCGCTGCCCTTCCCGGCCTCTCTCCGGGCACGTCCGGCGCAACTAGATGATGACGCCGTCCTCAGCGGGGCATCGACGTCATCACATCGTCGCCGCCATCTTACTGCGGGGCATCGACGCCACCACCGCCGCCATCTTACTGCGGGGCATGTTCACCGCCGCCATCTTACTGCGGGACAACTTCACCGCCGCCATCTTACTGCGGGGCATCGTCGCCACCACCACTGCCGCCGCCATCTTACTGCGGGGCCTCGTCGCCACCACCACTGCCGCCGCCATCTTACTGCGGGGCATGTTCATCGCCGCCATCTTACTGCGGGGCATGTTCACCGCCGCCATCATACAGCGGGGCGTCGTCGCCGCCATCTTACAGCGGGGCATCGTCGCCGCCACCGCCGCCATCTTACAGCGGGGCATCGTCGCCGCCACCGCCGCCATCTTACTGCGGGGCATGTTCATCGCCGCCATCTTACTGCGGGGCATGTTCACCGCCGCCATCATACAGCGGGGCGTCGTCGCCGCCATCTTACTGCGGGGCGTCGTCGCCGCCATCTTACTGCGGGGCATCAACGCCACCACCGCCGCCATCTTACTGCGGGGCATCAACGCCACCGCCGCCGCCATCTTACAGCGGGGCACCACTTTTAACCCAAACAGAGACACAAAATGCTGGAGTAACTCAGCGGAACAGGCAGCATCTCTGGAGAGAAGGGATAGGTGACGTTTCTGGTCGAGACCCTTCTTCAGACTGAGAGTCAGGGGAGAGGGAGACGAGAGATATAGATGATGGTGATGTGGAGAGATATGAAGTGATGATGATAAAGGAACAGGCCATTGTGGGCTGGGTGAGAACAAGGTCATAAGTGATAGGAGCAGAATTAGGCCATTCGACCCATCCAGTCCACTCCGCCATTCAATCATGGCCGATCTATCTCTCCTAACCCCATTCTCCTGCCTTCTCCCCGTAACCCCTGACACCCGTCATAATCAAGAATCTATCTATCTCCGCCTTAAAAATGCCTAATGATAAGGGCAACACGGTGGCGCAGCGATAGAGTTCCTGCCTCACAGCGCCAGAGACCCGGGTTCGATCCCGGCAACGGGCGCTATCCGTTCTCCCCGTGACCGGGTGGGTTTTCTCCAAGATCTTCGGTTTCCTCCCACACCCCAAAGACGTGCAGGTTTGTAGGTTAATTGGCATGAATGTAAATTGTTCCTGGTGCGTGTACAACAGTGTTAGTCAAGTCAAGTCAACTTTATTTGTCACAAACACATACAAGATGTACAGTGAAATGAAATTGGCAATGCCTGTGGATCGTGCAAAACAACAGAACAACAGAACTGAATCAATATTTACATTTAAAAAAAAGACACAACAGTAAATGAGTCCCTGGTGAGATTAGAGTTTACAGTCCTGATGGCCTGTGGGAAGAAACTCCGTCTCATCCTCTCTGTTTTCACAGCGTGACAGCGGAGACGCTTGCCTGACGGTAGCGGCTGGAACAGTCCGTTGCTGGGATGGTAGGGGTCCTTCATTATGTTGCTGGCTCAGGATCTGCACCTCCTGGTGTATAGGTCCTGCAGGGGGGGTGAGTGTAGTTCCCATAGTGCGTTCGGCCGAACGCACTACTCTCTGCAGAGCCTTCCTGTCCTGGGCAGAGCTGTTCCCAAACCAGACTGAGATGTTACCGGACAGGATACTTTCTACAGCCCCAGAGTAGAAGCACTGGAGGATCCGCAGAGAGACTCTGAATTTCCTCAGCTGCCTGAGGTGGTAAAGGTGCTGCCTTGCCTTTCTCACCAGCGTGGCAGTGTGTGTTGTCCATGTCAGATCCTCTGTGATGTGGACTCCCAGGTATTTAAAGCAGCTCACCCTATCCACAGCAGTCCCATTTATCTCCAGTGGCGTGTACGTCCTCAGATGTTGTGCCCTTTTAAAGTCCACAATCAGCTCCTTAGTTTCTGTGCCATTCAAGAGGAGGCTGTTGTTCTGACACCAGAGTGCCAGGTCAGCCACCTCCTCCAGGTAGGCCTTCTCATCGTTATCGGAGATCAGGCCCACCACCACAGTGTCATCAGCAATCTTGATGATGGAGTTGGAGCTGAACCTGGCCACACAGTCATGTGTGTACAGAGAGCACAGTAGGGGGCTAAGGAGGCAACCCTGGGGGGATCCTGTGCTCAGGGTGAGGGGGTTGGAGGTATGTCTTCCCATCTTAACCACCTGGGGCCTGTCGGTGAGAAAGTCCAGGACCCAGGCACACAGGGGAGTGTTCAGCCCCAGTTCCAGCAGCTTCTCAGCAAGTCTGGTAGGGACTATGGTATTGAAAGCTGAACTGAAATCAATGAACAGCATCCTCACATAGCCCCCCTTCTGGCTGTCAAGATGAGAGAGAGTGATGTGCAGAACCTGGGAGACCGCATCATCCGTGGATTTGTTCGGACGGTATGCGAACTGCAGCGGGTCCATGGTGCGAGGGAGGAAGGCGCAGATGTAGTTCTTTATCAGCCTCTCGAAGCATGTGCGAGGATCGCTGGTCGAGGCAGACTCGGTGGGCCGAAGGGCCTGTTCTCGTTCCATACTCTTCTATACTCATTTCGATGCTGTGTCTCTAAACTAATCTAAACTAAAATGCACAGGAGTGGATTGGAGAGCATTCCGTGTAGCAAGACAAACTAGCATCGTGCCTTTGGACACAAGAGGGCATATTTCCCTTGTCCATATCCCTCTAAACCGGTCCTATCCATGTACCAGTCGAAATGTTTCTTAAACATTGCAATATTCTCTGCCTCAACTAACTCCTCTGGCAGCTCGTTCCATACACACCTTTTGTGTTAAAAAGTTACTCCTCGGGTTCCTATTAAATCTTTCCCTTCACACCTCAAACCTAAGTCCTCTGGTTCTTGATTCCCATACTCTGGGCAAGTGCGTCTACCCGATCTATTCCCCTCAAGATTTTGTACACTTTAAAGCAACCATCCATAATCACCCTCTGCTTCCTTCCACAAAGCCAATTTTCTATCCATTCAGCTATCTGTCCTTGGATCCCATGTGATCTAAACTTCCAGAGCAGCCTACCATGCGGCACCTTGTCGACAATAGACAACAGGTGCAGGAGGAGGCCATTCGGCCCTTCGAGCCAGCACCGCCATTCATGGCTCATCCCCAATCAGTACCCCGTCCCTGTCTCCGCTATCTTTAAGAGCCCTATCCAGCTCTCTCCTGAAAGATAGATTCTTAATTAGGACGGGTGTCAGAAGGTTATTGGGAGAAGGCAGGAGAATGGGGTTCGGAGGGAGAGCTAGATCAGCCATGATTGAATGGCAGAGCAGGCTTGATGGGGCGAATGACCTAATTCTGCTCCTATCACTTATGAAGATTATAAACCTCCAAGCCAACAATTAATGGACTGATTATTCTCCCATGCTTGCATATGAAAATATGCTGGAGCAGGAATTTCAATACTCGAAATCTGCTAGACCAATTTAAAAACATCATCTTAACAATCAGCTCTTCTCTCAAAGTTTAGTTTTGTTTAATGTCACATGTACCGAGGTACTGTACAGTGAAAAGCTTGAAAGATGAGAAAAACATTTTTCACACAGAGAGTGGTGAATCTCTGGAATTCTCTGCCACAGAAGGTAGTTGAGGCCTACTCCTGCACCTATTTTCTATGTTTCTACCCCACTAGTCACTCCCTGCCATTCTGAAAAGGACCCGTTTACTCCTACTCTTTGCTTCCTGTTTGCTAGCCAGTTCTCTATCCACATCAATACTGACCCCCCAATACCGTGTTTTTTATGTTTCATATAAAAAGCAGTTTATAAAAGAAACATGTTTAAGAAGGAACTGCAGATGCTGGAAAATCGAAGGTAGACAAAAATGCTGGAGAAACTCAGCGGGTGAGGCAGCATCTATGGAGTGAAGGAAATAGGCAACGTTTCGGGTCGAGACCCTTCTTCAGACTTAACCTATAAAAGAAACATATAAGGTTAAGATGAACAGAATTGACAATGACTTGGTCGTTTGGATACAAATCTGGTAGATAGATAGATAGATAGATAGATAGATAGATAGATAGATAGATAGATAGATAGATAGATAGATAGATAGATAGATAGATAGATCGATAGATAGATAGATAGATAGATAGATAGATAGATAGATAGATAGATAGATAGATAGATAGATAGATAGATAGATAGATAGAGGTGGCAGGACTATGTTCAGACTGGAGGTCTGTGACCAGTCGAGTTTAGTTTAGAGATACAGCGCTGAAACAGCCCCTTCGGCCCACCATCGACCAGCAATCCCCCGCACATTAACACTACCTTACACACACTAGGGACAGCGGCGACCAGAACTCGGAGCTGGTGCACGTTCCGGCGGCAGTGGCCACTCGGCCCAGTGGACGACAGCGGCGGCTGGGACAGCGGCAGCAGAGGGAGAATAAGAAGGGATGAGACAAAGACTTAAGACTTTTGCCTTCCACCACAGTGAGGAGGTGCCTGGTGAACTCACTGTGGTGGATGTTAATTTGTGTTTATTGTGTGTTTTGTCATTTTTACTATATGTAGGACTGCAAGGCAACAACATTTCGTTCAGACCGCAAGGTCTGAATGACAATAAAGGCTACTTGTTGTAGAATTATACCAAGCCAATGAACCGACAAATCCGTACGTCTTTGGATTGTGGGAGGAAACGGAAGATCTTGGAGAAAACTCACGCAGGTTACAGGGAGAACGTACAAACTCCATAACAGACAAGCACCCGTAGTCAGGATCAAACCCTGGTTTCTGGCGCTGTAAGGCAGTAGCTCCACCATGCCACCCAGTTCTGCAGGGATCTGTGCTATAAGTAAATGACCTTGACATAAATGTAAGGTAGACAAAAATGCTGGAGAAACTCAGCGGGTGAGGTCTGAAGAAGGGTCTTGACCCGAAACGTCGCCTATTCCTTCGCTCCATAGATACTGCCTCACCTGCTAAGTTTCTCCAGCATTTTTATCTACCTTCAATTATTCCAGCATCTGCAGTTCTCTTAAACTTGACATGAAAGTAGACGGGTTGGTTAGTAAGTTTGCAGGTGACACCAAGATTCCCGAGGTCACGGGCTGTGTGGAAAGCTATCAAAGATTGCAGCGGGATGTAGATCAGCTACAGAAATGGGCAGAGAGATGGCAGATGGAGTTTAATCCAAGCCAGTGTGAGGTGGTGCATTTTAGGAGGTCAAATGTAATGGGAAAAATATATATTTAATGGCAAGACCCTTATCAGCATTACTGTACAGAGGGATTTTGGAATGCAAATCTATAGCTCCCTGAAAGCAGCAAGACATGGATAGAGTGGTTGTAGTGGCAGATTATTATATCGTTCAAGGAATTATTTCCTCTATCCACTATGATTGAAGACAGGGGTAAGGAGATAGTTTCTTTATGCGCCCACGAGCTCTCCACGAGACATTCAATGCCGTCGAAAGATAAATCTTCCAAACACAGCCTCTTGATTAATAGTTTATTTATTGGAGCTTTCAGAGCTCCCGCGGCGGCAGCTTCTCCCGCCGGAGTTGCGGGGCTGAAGACGGCCCGGAGCGGGGCCTGACATCGCCCGGCGCGGCTTTAACGGTCGCGGGACTTACCATCACCCACCGGGGGCTTTAACATCGGGAGAGGATGGAGAGCAGGGGAGAGACAAGACTTTGCCTTCCATCACAGTGAGGAGGAGATTCACTGTGATGGATGTCTGTGTGAATTGAGTTGGTTGTGTGTCTTGTAAAATTGTTTCTTTTTGTTGTATGGCTGCAGAAACCAAAGTTCCTAATGGAAAAATAAAGTTCATTGTATTGTATTGTAGTAGTAAAAACAGTGAGATATTCACCCAAACTTCTTCTTGTCTAAGTACATTTTGATCGTGCATGGTCGAACTCCTGCATGGTCGACAGCCGTGCCTTCCCCATGCCTTCTTCAACTAAACTAAAACTAAAAGCACGTCGGCATGAAAATCCCAGCTACAAACACTCCTCCGACTATGCATAGATCCCACCCACATAATTACAGGCAGATCAAATTTAAAAGTAACTGGTTATAACTGGTTATAGTTTATAACATACTGAGTTCAGCCAAATGGTCACTACAGTGGTAAAAAAGGCGTATGGTATGTTTGCTTTCATATGTCGGGGCATTAAGCCCAAGAGCTCTTTGGGATCCTTGACAAGGATTGTAATATAGTTGTTTAGCAGTTGATTAGCATAATTGTTGATCTTGCATTATGGTGGTGTTTTGTTTTATTGTATTGTAAATACAATTTTAATATTTGAATAAATATTTTTGATTAAAAAAAAAAAAAAAAAAAAAGAGCTCTTTGGGCTCACGGAATCAAGGGACATGGGGAGAAGGCAGGAACGGGGTACTGAATGTGGATGAATAGCCATGATCACATTGAATGGCGGTCGGTGCTGGCTCGAAGGGCCGAATGGCCTACTCCTGCACCTATTTTTTATGTTTCTATGTAAAGCCCCTGTCCCACTGTACGAGGTAATTCACGAGTTCTCCCGTGTTTTCCCCCGATTTGAACTCGGAGAATGTCCGTAGCGGGTCCGTAGGAGTTCGTGGATATCTCGTAGCGGCTCGTACGAGTAACGGTCGGTACTCGGGACATCTGGTAAACTCGTGAAGTTTTTTCATCCCTGCAAAAAATGTCCACGAGTAAAAAAAATACTCGTGATGAAAAAAATTGTTACTTTTTACACCTACCTACCGTTAGCATTACGAGCCGTTACGGGACATCCACGAACTCCTACGGACCCGCTACGGACATTCTCCGTGTTCGAATCAGGGGAAAACTCGGGAGAACTCGTGAATTACCTCGTACAGTGGGACAGGGGCTTTAGAGTAAGAAAATCATGATGCGGCTCTACAGGCTGCATTTGGAGCATTGCCATACAGTTCTGGTCGCCCCTTTACAAGAAGGATGTAGAGGTTTTGGAGAGGGTGCGGAGGAGGTTTACCAGAATGATTGCTGGATTAGCGGGTGTTAGCTACAGGGAGAGGTTGGACAGACTTGGATTGCTTTCTCTGGAACGGCAAAGGTTGTGGGCAGAAAAAAAACAATACATAGGGTGAACAATCAGAACTATTTCCCTGAAGATGGAAAAAATCAAACACTAGAGGGCATAGCTTTAAGGGAGAGGGAAAGTTTGGTGGTTGGTGTATGGAACGAGCTGCCAGAGGAGGTAGTTGAGGCCGGGACTATCCCAACGGTTTAAGAACAGTTAGACAGGTACATGGACAGGACTGGTTTGGAGGGATATGGACCAAGCGCAGGCAGGTTGGACCAGTGTAGCTGGGATATTGTTGGATGTTGTGGGCAAGTAGACAATAGACAATAGGTGCAGGAGTAGGCCATTCAGCCCTTCGAACCAGTATCGCCATTCAATATGATCATGGCTGATCATCCACAATCAATACCCCGTTCCTGCCTTCTCCCCATATCCCCTGACTCCGCTATCTTTAAGAGCCCTGTCTAGCTCTCTCTTGAAAGTATCCAGAGAACCTGCCTCCACCTGAGGCAGAGAATTCCACAGACTCACAACTCTCTGTGTGAAAAAGTGTTTCCTCGTCTCCGTTCTAAATGGCTGACCCCTTATTCTTGAACTGTGGCCCCTGGTTCTGGACTCCCCCAACATCGGGAACATGTTTCCTGCCTCTAGCGTGTCCAAACCCTTAATAATCTTATATGTTTCAAGGGGGAGGGGGGAACGAAGAAGGGACCCGGAGAAAACCCACATGGTCTCAGGGAGAACGTGAAAACTCCGTGCAGACAGCAACAGTAGTCAGGATTGAACTCCGGTCTCTGGCGCTGTAAGGCAGCAACTCTACCGCTGCGCCCCCGTATCGCCCTGCAAGAATATTGTCGAAATAACAGATTTCACCGAATATGCAATTGGTTCCTAATTTTCTATTCTGCATATTATTTCACAGAAATGTTATCACTTTCTTTTTTTGATCCATAGGGCGGTCACGGTGGTGCAGCGGTAGAGTTGCTGCCTTACAGCGAATGCAGCACCGGAGACCCGGGTTCCATCCCGTCTACGGGTGCTGTCTGTACGGAGTTTGCACGTTCTCCCCGTGACCTGCGTGGGTTATCTCCGAGATCTTCTGTTTCCTCCCACACTCTAAAGACGAAGGTAGACAAAAGTGCTGGAGAAACTCAGCAGGTGCGGCAGCACCTATGGAGCGAAGGAAATAGGCGACGTTTCGGGCCGAAACCCTTCTTCAGACCCTCTGAGGATAGTTCAATTTAGAGATAGTTCAGTTTAGAGAAACAGTCTAAAGACGTACGGGCTTGTAGGCTAATTGGCTTGGTAAATGTAAATATTGTCTCTAGTGGGTGGAGGATAGTACTAATGTGCGGGGATCGCTGGTCAGCGTGGGCCCCGTGGGCCGAAGGGCCTGTTTCCGCGCTGTATC
The DNA here is from genome assembly GCF_010909765.2 of Amblyraja radiata. Lineage (NCBI taxonomy): Eukaryota > Metazoa > Chordata > Chondrichthyes > Rajiformes > Rajidae > Amblyraja > Amblyraja radiata. The sequence continues at coordinate 114,118,838 of NC_045959.1, read as the reverse complement.
TCTAAACTTTTTGCACATAAATATCACACTACATTAAGAATTTCTTGACGTAGAACACAGTGCAGCACAGGAACAGGCCCTTCGGCCCACAATATCTGTGCTGAACACGATGCCAGGTTAAATTAATCACCTCTGTCTGCACTTGATCCATATCCCTCCATTCCTTTATCTTGCACCAAATGTTATTAATGTTACTCCCTGTATTTGTACACTCAAGTCAAGTCGAGTCAAGTCACTTTTATTTCTATAGCACATTTAAAAAACAACTCTCGTTGGCCAAAGTGATTTACATTGGCGGAGGTACTAACGTTATACAACATTGGTTCATAGATTAAGTACATACATAAATATATACATAAAGCCCTCGTTCACAGGACGTCAAGAAAGGCTTGGGAGTAGAGATGAGTTTTTAGTCTCGACTTAAAGGAGTCGATGGAGGGGGCAGTTCTGATGGGAAGGGGGATGATGCTGTTCCACAGTCTAGGAGCTGCAACCGCAAAGGCGCGGTCACCCCTGAGCTTATGCCTAGACCGCGGGATGTTCAGCAACCCCAAGTTGGCCGGTCTGAGGGACCTGGAGGTGGTGTGGTGGGTAAGCAGACTTTTGATGTAGTTGGGAGCAAGCCCATTGAGGGCTTGGCTGTGGATGGCTCGATTGTAACCATGTATAGTGTTTTCTGCGGACTGGGTAGCACGTATTAAAACAGCTTTTCACTGTCTCTTGGTAACATAGAAAAAGAGAAAATAAGTGCAGGAGTAGGCCATTCGGCCCTTTGAGCCAGCACCGCCATTCAATATGATCGTGGCTGATCATCCAGAATCAGTACCCTGTTCCTGCTTTCTACCCATATCCCTTGATTCCGTTAGCCCCAAGAGCTCTATCTAACCCTCCCTTGAAAACATCCAGTGAATTGGCCTCCACTGCCTTCTGTGGCAGAGAATTCCACAGATCCACAACTCTCTGGGTGAAAAACGTTTTCCTCATCTCAGTCCTAAATGGCCTACCCCTTATTCGTAAACTGTGACCCCTGGTTCTGTACTCCCCCAACATTAGGAACATTTTTTCCTGCATCTATCCTGCCAAATCCCTTAAGCATTTATCTGTTTCTATAAGATATCCTCTCATCCGTCTAAATTCCAGTGAATATAAGCCCAGTCGACCCATTCTTTCATCATATGACAGTCCTGCAATCCCTGGTGAACCTATGCTGCATTCATGAACTCACGTGACAATGAACCAAACTTAACTGAACCCTGTATATCCATGTGCCTTTCTGAAGGCCCTATAAACACCACTATCGGATCTGCCTCCACCACCACCCCTGACAGCGTGTTCCAGGCACCCACTACTCTCTGTGTAAAGAAAGACACTCTGCACATCTCTATACTTATAAAACTCTCATCTTGTATGTGGATTTGTGTATGTATAATCACTTCTCGAAAAAATGAGGCGCTAACAGTAATATTTTTACATATTCCAGTAGAGATTTTTCCCGTGGAGTCCAAAATCACTTTATCTGAAAATATCATGCTTTATTTCTTGTTATTACTGAAAATATTCAAAAATCTGACAAAACTTTGAAATAAAAATGACTGTCTTTCGTTGATGACGTCACAATGGATCTGCGTGCAGTCTTCCTCGCGCTGCAAGTGACGTCAGCCTCCCCACTCCACCCCCCCCCCCCCCTGTTATTCAAAAGACGCTGAAAGAACGAGCAAGTCGGGCTCTGGATTGAAGCCGCCGAACTCGCAGTCCTTAGGTTGATGCCCGCTGCCTGGCCACCCGCCCCGCTCCCCTCCTCATCCCCCCCTCCTCCTCTTCTCCCCCACCTCCTCTCCATCCCCTCCTCTCCCCCCCTCCTCCTCTCCCCCTCATCTCGCCCCCTCCTCTACCCCTCTCCTCTACCCCCTCCTCTTAACCCCCCCTCCCACCCACCCCTCCTCTTCACCCGCCCTCCCACCCCCCCTCCTCTCCCTCCTTCCACTCTCCCCCCTCCCCTCTCCCCTCCCCGGCCTCTCTCCTCTCCCCCCCCCATCCTTCCCCTCCCTCCTCCCCCTCCCCTCTCCCCCCCTCTCTCCCCCTCTCCTCCAGCCCCCTGCCCCCCTCTCTCCCCTCACTCCCTCTCCAATATCAAGGGGGGGTAGTTAGAGTGTGTGTGTGTGTGTGTGTGTGTGTGTGTGGGGGGGGGTGGTAGTTAGTGTCTGTGTGTGTGTGTGTGGGGGGGGTGTGGTAGTTAGTGTCTGTGTGTGTGTGTGTGGGGGGGGTGGTAGTTAGTGTCTGTGTGTGTGTGTGTGTGGGGGGGGGTAGTTAGAGTGTGTGTGGGGGGGGGGGTGTAGTTAGTGTCTGTGTGTGGGGGGGGGTGGTAGTTAGTGTGTGGGGGACTCCACAGGCCACCCCCCCCCCCCCCCCCCGTAACCGTGCGTTGAGGGGACAGCACCCAACGGGTCCCCCTTGCTCTAGTCTCCTTTATGTGACCCCCATCTGCCTTTGAAGCTCTGCCTTCACGTCCTTAGCGTTTCCACCCAACAGTTTAATGTCAAAACTGCAAATCTGTCTTTTCTCTCGAACTCTACATTCATCAGGGGCCTCGGTTACAGGCTGATCTTCCAACTATGTTCAGACTTGGGATTTTGCAAATGTCTCTTCACAACCATATGACGAATTTATGTGAGATTCCATGTAACTGTAACATTCTTCTTGTGACCACGCGGGACACAAGATCAGAACCCAATAAATATTATGCTGTTGACTTGACTTGACTTGGCTTCAGAGATACAGCGTGGAAACAGGCCCTTCGGCCCTGCACATCCTGACCTACCAGCTGTTGTGTCCTGGAGTCACCACTAGAGGGCTCTGTCTCGAAATGAATGTTTCCTCAGGGAGGGTCCCAGGGGCTTAGCAGCAGCCATGTTGGCTTGAAATAAATACACTTCGGGTTCTGTACACCAAGGGTCGTTTGTGAGTTATTTAGCCCTTGAATACAACACCAGCCACTAGTCAAGTCGTCACTTTTATTTCTATAGCACATTTAAAAAACAACTCTCGTTGGCCAAAGTGCTTTACATTGGTGGAGGTACTAACATTATACAACATTGGTTCATAATACTATCCCACATGGCAAGGGCAATTTACAATTTTACAGAAGCCAATTAACTTGCAAACCTGTATGTCTTGGGAGCGTGGGAGGGAACCGGAGCACCAGGAGAAAACCAATACATACGGTGACAGGGAGAACTCACAAAACTCCACACAGACAGCACCCTTAGTCAGGATCGAACCTGTGTCTCTGGTGCTGTAAGGCATCAACTCTACTACTGCGCCACCGTGCCACCCTTTTAAACCACAGGGAAAATTAAAATAGCTTTTTATTATTGTACCAAGATCTAGGTGTTGGTACAATAAAGGAATATAATAAAGGATTTTTCTAGTAGTGGGTGTTTCTAGGACCAGAGGGCACAGCCTCAGAATAAGAGGACGTACCTTTAGAATGGAGGAGGAATTTCTGTAGTCAGAGGGTGGTGAATCTGTGGAATTCATTGCCACAGACGGCTGTGGAGGCCAAGTCAGTGGATATTTTTAAAGTGGAGATTGGTAGGTTCTTGAATCGTGAGGGGGGGTGGGAGATTGCAACCTTCACGTGGTCCGCCCTGTTTCGACAAATGCAATCAACCCGGCGTGCACAATCAAATAAGATAAAATACAACAAGTTGTCCTGCAACTTTAGGCTGTGCACGCCATACGCAAGAAGAAGAAGAGGCTTAGTGAGGCCTTCAAAGGTTATGGGGAGAAGGCAGGAGAATGGGGCTGAGAGGAGAATAAACAGATCAGCCATGATTGAATGGCGGAGTAGACTCGATGGGCCGAACGGCCTAATTCTGCTTGTATGCCAATACCCTTGATCACATTTGCCAAAGACCCTGATCTAATTTGTATCAGTCCAAATGAGAACTTATCTTAACTGAAGGGTATTAGTTTACACGTTAGACTTTATGACAACCTTATATATCTAAAAGATTTATTTGAAACCATTCCCAAATTATCAGATAATAAAATTAAATTTCATAACATCTGAACTTGAATTTGAAATACTATATCACCTTATTTGTAACCCTTGACTGAACCATGTCTTTTTAATTATTTTTTTTAGCGATATGTAGCTTGAAAACAAGCCCTTCGGCCCACCACGTCCACACTGACCATCAATCACCCGTGCACTAGTTCTATCCTACGCACTAGAGAAAATTTACAGAAGCCAATTAACCTAGAAACCTGCGCGTCTTTGGAGTGTGGGAGGAAACCAGAGCGCCCGGAGAAAACCCACGCAGGTCACGGGGAGAACGTGCAGACTTTGCACGGACAGCACCCGTGGTCAGGATCAAACCTGGGTCACTAGCGCTGTGAGGCAGCAACTCTACCAGCTGCTCTGCCCCCAATTAAAGTTAATCGTGGATTAAATATTTATTAGTGTTTAATCCTTGGATTGAAAGTAGCCCTAATTGTACAAAATTATACTTAATACCTAAAGTGAGAACAGGCATGAAATAATTGTGGAAAAAATGACAAAAACAGCAAGCAATGCAGAGTGAATTACTGAAGCCAGGTGGGGGGCAGTATAGGCCTTTGCTGAAAGCATTGTGGTGGCTGACACAGCTAATAACGTCAGGAAAACATGGCCGTCTCTCGGTTTCTAAAGCCTGAGCCCCCACACACCCACAATTTGGACTGTTTATACTGCTTAACTCTGGGAGGAGGTACCGCAGCATGAAGAGCGGGACAACCAGGTTCTGCAACAGCTTCATCCCCCAGGCCATAAGATTACTGAACAATCAACAAAACCGAGGCTAGAACTTTTTAAATATCGACACTTTTTAAAAAACTTTTTATATATTTATTTTACAGAACCATGCACATGAGGCATTTTTATGGACGCACCTAGCACTTTTACTTTTACTATTTACCTGATTTAGAGAGTCAAATGCAACGAAATTTCATTCAAGGTGCACTGTGTCTAGGTGTATTTGAATGACAATAAAGTTTTCATTCATTCATTCTGTGCGGTTTAGTTTAGTTTAGTTTAGAGATACAGCGTGGAAACAGGCCCTTCGGCCCACCAAGTCTGCCACGACCAGTGATCCCCGCACATGAACACTATCCCACACTCGCACTCAATTTACACTCATACCAAGTATACAAACCCAAGCCAATTAACCTACAAACCTGAACGTCTTAGGAGTGTGGGAGGAAACCGAAGATCTCGGGGAAAACCCACGCGGGTCACGGGGAGAACGTGCAAATTCCTTGTATGTGAATACTTGGCCAATAAACTTATTCATTCATTCAAAATGTGCAGGGATTGGAGGGATAGGGATCATGTGCAGGCCTAGTGGAGATGAGTTTGGCGTAATGTTCGGCACAGACATTGGGGACCGAAGGACCTGCTCCTGTGTTGCAGTTTCTGTTTCACTTGGGCTTCTGATAATGGTTGAAGTGAATGTTTTTTTTCTCTCAGTGAAAGAGCACTCCGCAGAATTGGTAAAGTAATTAACTTATAATTACATGATTAGGAAGGCAGGAAGAAGAATGAATATCACCGATACATAAGAGTCAAGGGTGATTAATTGCTGTATGTACCAGGAACGGGAACAATGACATCCTTAATTCCGGCAGTTTGACAGCCCCATTAAAATGCAAAACCACAACAAATACATATGCATAAATCAATAATACAATAAATCAATAATCAGTAATGCCAATTAACCGGACCTTAACACACAAAGCTGGAGTAACATATAAAATTATTAAGCACTCGACGGGCTGGATGCAGGAAACGCGTTCCCGATGTTGGGGGAGTCCAGAACCAGGGGCCACAGTTTAAGAATAAAGGGTAAGCCATTTAGAACTGAGATGAAGAAAAACCTTTTCACCCAGAAGGTTGTGAATTTGTGGAATTCTCTGCCACGGAAGGCAGTGGAGGACGATTCACTGGATGCTTTCAAAAGAGAGTTAGGTGGAACTCTTCGGGTTAGCAGAGAGCTTCATGTACCTCGGCATCCACATCTCCCAGGACCTGACATGGTCACACCACCTCAGCAGCCTGGTAAAGAAGGCCAACCAGCGTCATTACCATCTCAGATGGCTGAGGGACTTCAAGCTCCCCCTCAAGGTGCTCAAGAACTTCTACACCCATACTGTGGAGAGCATCCTGAGTGGGAGCATCATCACCTGGAGGAGGAACACCACCAAGAGGGACCAACTGGCTCTGAGGAGGGTGGTTCGCTCAGCTGAGCGGACCATCAAAACCACCCTTCCCAACCTGCAGGACATCTACACCAAGCGCTGTCAAAATCCAGGAGGATTATCCAGGACCACACTCACCCCAACAACAGACTGTTTTCCCTGCTGCCCTCAGGGAAACGGTACCGGCTGCTCAGGGCCAACACGGAGAGAATGAGGAGGAGTTTCTTTCCCCAGGCCATGAGTGCTGAACGAGGTCTGAGTGTCGCCGCCCCCCCCCCCTTCCCCCCCCCAGCCCCCCAACGCCCAAACCCTCCCCACCCTCCTCACCAGCACCTCACCAGCACCTGCACCCCCGCCCAAACCCCCCGCCCCGCCCCGCCCCACCTCGTCACCATCAAACACACACACACACACACACATGGGACTGAACTGGATGGAACATGCTGTCATCACAGGTGTTCCACAGCACTTGTCACTTTGATTGTAACAACACTACTTGTTATGTGGCATATTTATGGGGTATGTGTTATATGTGGGTATTGTTTTATGTGGGTTATGTGTAAGTGGGGAACCATGCACAACTGGACAGGCATTTAAGCATTTCACTACTGGTTATACCTGTATAATTGAGTATGTGACCAATAAACTTGAATTTAATTGAATTGAATTGAATCAAGGGATATGGGGAGAAGGCAGGAACGGGGTACTGATGGTGGATGATCAGCCATGTGACTAGGGGAGAATACGTGTTCGTCACGGACTAGAAGGGTCGAGATGGCCTGTTTCCGTGCTGTAATTGTTATATGGTTATATGGTTATATGATCACATTGAATGGGGGTGCTGGCTCGAAGGACCAAATGGCCTACTCCTGCACCTATTGTCTATTGTCCATTGTCTATTGTCTATTCAGACTAATAGTGAAAGGCCTTGATAGAGTGGATGTGGAGAGGATGTTTCCACTAGTTTAGTGTAGTTTAGAGATACAGAGCGGAAACAAGCTCTTCGGCCCACTGTGGGAAGGGGGGGGAGATTTGGTAGGATTCTGCCAGTTAACATTTTCATGCAAAGGGTGGTGGGTCCCTGGTCGTTGACGCAGGGACTATCCCAATGTTTAAGAAACAGTTGGACAGGTACATGGATAGGACATGTTTAGAGGGATATGGGCCAAGAAGACAGGTGGGACTAATGCCAGGTACACTAGTCCCACCTGTCCGCATTTGGTCCATATCCCTCCAAACCTGTCCTATCCATGTACCTGTCCAACTGCTTCTTAAACATTGGAATAGTCCCTGCCTCAACAACCTCCTCCGGCAGCTTGTTCCATACACCCACCAAAGATGGCTGAAAAAGATACCCCGTTTGTAACTGTGTGAAAAAGTTACCCCTCAGATTCCCATTAAAACTTTTCCCCTTCACCTTAAACCTGTAGAAGTTCGATAGAGTATTTGGGCAACATAACCAAATGCAAAATGGAGGAGCAGCACCTCATATTTTGCTTGGGCAGTTTACAAGCCAGCGGTATGAATATTGAATTTGCAAACTTCAAGTAACCTCTGCAGTCCCTCTCTCTCCATCCCTCCCCCATCCAAGTTGCACCAGCTTCTCGTTCTCACCCAGCAAACAGCAAACAATGGCACGTTACCTTGATTATCATTCCATTGTTGCATACCTTTCATTCATTTGTTCTATATCTCTCGTTTCCTTTCCCCCGACTCTCGACCCGAAACGTCACCCGTTCCTTCTCTCCAGAGATGCTGATTGTCCTGCTGAGTTACTCCAGCATCCTGCATCTATCTTCAGTTAAAGGCCTTGGCGGTTTTTTCAGGCGACTGCCGGCGTCATTGACTGACGCATCGGGGTCGGCGAAAGATTTTGAACATTTCTAAATCCAGCGGCGACAAAAAATGTTTGCGACACTTGAGGAAACACCGCACGTCAATACATCATCACGCCGCGTCACGCCGCAACTTTTTCCGTGACCTGATATGTCAGTCGTTGATGCCGACAGTCACTGAAAAAAAATCGGCAAGTGGGACAGGCCCCTTTAAAGCAGCATCTGCAGTTCGTTCCCGCACACTAACGTGTCTCCACAATCGCCAAAGGAAGTGGAGGCGTCGATCAACTTTTCTTGCTTGGCTTAGCTGATTGCTTTATCTTTGTCATATCTTGCTACATGTTGTTCTTCAACTGATAAACCGTCTCCCCGTGACCTGTGTGGGTTTTCCCCGGGTGCTCTGGTTTCCTTCCATGTCCGAAAGACGTGCAGATTTGCAGACATTCGGGTAGATTCTGATCAGTTCTGTGAAAATGAGAGATCGATACAGGAATCTAATCTGCATGTTACATTTGCAGCAAACTGATTTCTGATCTGGCTAATCCTAGTAAAATTTGTATCGTTGAAAGAAGTGAAGGTTTGCAGATTATTATCAGAAACATTCTTAATTGTCTGAGTTTTCATTTTTCAATGTCAAGTTCTGTTTTTCAATTTAATTTTATATTCTAATTTCCAGGCATCTGTTTTACTTTCCATTTTTTTTGTCTTATTTCATCTTTTCTCTGAAAAAGATGACTACATTGTCAATTCATCCTCTGGTGCTTATTCTCAAATCCAATCTTGCAGCCAAATGTCAATAAATTTTACTTTTTCTTTTGTTGTTGTGTTAAAAGCACTGGTAGAGTTGCTACCTCACAGCGCCAGAGACCTGGGTTCGATCCCGACCTCGGGTGCTGTCTGTGTGGAGATTGCACGTTCTCCCCTTGACCAGTTTCCTCCCACATCCCAAAGACATGCAGTGTGGTAGGTTCATTGGCCCTCTGTAGAGATGTCCCCTATTGAATGGCGGTGCTGGTTCGAAGGGCCGAATGGCCTAGCCTGCACCTATTTTCTATTTTTCTAAACCTAACTCTCAGTAAGATTCCCTGGCCCAGCACAGAAGCCAAAATAGTGAGGTTTAATTACATTTAGTTTAGTTTAGTTTATTTTAGTTTAGAGATACAGCGCGGAAACAGGCCCTTCGGCCCACCGAGTCCGCACCGACCAGCGATCCCTATTACATTACCACTATCCTACATACACTAGAGTCAATTTACACACACACCAAGCCAATTAACCTACAAACCTGTACGTCTTTGGAGTGTGGGAGGAAACCGAAGGTCTCAGAGAAAACCCACGCAGGTCACGGGGAGACAATAGACAATAGACAATGTGCAAGAGTAGGCCATTTGGTCCTTCGAGCCAGCACCGCCATTCAATGTGATCGTGGCTGATCATCCCCAATCAGTACCCCATTCCTGCCTTCTCCCCATATCTCCTGACTCCGCTGTTTTTAACAGCTCTATCTAGCTCTCTCTTGAAAGCATCCAGAGAACCGGCCTCCACCCCTGAGGTCGAGAATTCCACAGACTCACAAATCTCTGTGAAAAAAAGTGTTTCCTCGTCTCCGTTCTAAATGGCTTACTCCTTATTCTTAAACTCTGGCCCCTGGTTCTGGACTCCCCCAACATCGGGAACATGTTTCCTGCCTCTAGCGTGTCCAAGCCCTTAACAATCTTATATGTTTCAATGAGATATCCTCTCATCCTTCTAAACTCCAGAGTGTACAAGCCCAGCTGCTCCATTCTCTCAGCATATGACAGCCCCGCCATCCATGGAATTAACCTTGTAAACCTACGCTGCACTCTGTCAATAGCAAGAATGTCCTTCCTCAAATTAGGGGACCAAAACTGCACACAATGAACGCACAAACTCTGTACAGACAGCACCCGTAGTCAGGATCGAACCTGGGTCTCTGGTGCTGTAAGGCCATAACTCTACTGCTGCGCCACCGTTCTTTCAGGGCGGTCACAATGTCATGGAATTATTTTACCTGTAAAGGAAGAGAAACTCAAAAGTCATTGAGCGGACAAGGGCAATGTCATGGTTGGTTCGCAAGCTCGATCTACCATCTGCATTCCCCTCTTGTTATTCCGTTTCTCCCCGTGCCAGACCATGAAAGACCAACAGCATGAATTGCTCTCGCATCATGTTTACTTTGGATTCTGCGCTAATATATTTTTTTTGTTCGCACTAAGCATTTTAACGCTCTGGAAATAAGTAAAGGCTGCACATTCCTGATTGTTTTCGTTCCACATCAGCGAACTTGTCAGGTCGTTATGGAGTGTTTGAGTAATACAGCCCACGAGCCAATAGACCTCTCAACCTTTCCATTCCATGTACCTGTCCAAATGTCTTTTAAATGCTTTTATAGTTGCTTCTGTAAATTGAAAATTGTCCCATGTGTGTAGGATGGTGCTTGTGTACGGGATGATCGCTCCATGTTCCTAATGGACATTACAGACATTATTCTACTTTCTCATCTATGCCCGTCACACTAGGGGCAATTTACAGTCACCTTTCAAGGGTTATTTTTGTCCTGTTCTTAGCTGAGTTTAGCTTAGACTTTAGAGATACAGCGTGGAAACAGGCCCTTTGGCCCCCAAGTCCGTGCCAACCAGCGATCACTAGTTCCACCGTACACACTCGGGACAATTTACAGAAGACAATTAACCTACAATAACCAACCTGATCTCCCTGTGGCTCAGGACTTCAATTCCACCTCCCATTCCGAATCCGACCTCTCTGTCCTGGGCCTCCTCCATTGCCAGAGTGAGCACCACCAGAAACTGGAGGAGCAGCACCTCATATTCCGCTTGGGCAGTCTGCATCCCAGTGGCCTGAACATTGACTTCTCCAATGTCCAGCAGCCCTTGCTGTCTCCTCCCCTTCTCAGCTCTCCCTCAGCCCTCTGGCTCCTCCTCTTCCTTTCTTCTAACCGCCCCCGTAAGTTCCAGCTCAACCTCTCCCTGTAGCTCAGGATCTCGAGTCCTGTCGACATCCGCGTACATTTTCTCTGCACCCTTTCCATTTTGACAAATCAATGGTCAAACCAGTAGACAGGGTAGACAGTCAGAGTATTTTTTGTTGTTGCCAGAATGGAAGTGTCAAAGACTGGAGGGTATAGCTTTAGGACGAGAGGGGAAACGTTTAAAGGAGATGAGCGGGGCATCTTTTTAACACAGGGTGCCTGGAACGTGCTGCCAGGGGTGGTGGTGGAGGCAGATGCGATAGTGGTGTTTGAGGCTTTTAGATAGGAACATGGACATGTGGGGATCACGAGCAGGCTGATGAGATTAGATTAATTTGGCATCATGTTTAGCACAGGCATTGTGGGCTGAATGGCCTGTTCCTGCACTGCACTGTTCTATGTTCTGACACACGAGTAGTAAATTTCTAATTCCACGTGCCCAATGCCTTCAGATTATTAAGGGTTTGGACATGCTAGAGGCAGGAAACATGTTCCCGATGTTTGGGGGAGTCCAGAACCAGGGGCCACAGTTTAAGAATAAAGGGTAAGCCATTTAGAACGGAGATGAGGAAACACTTTTTTACCCAGAGAGTTGTGAGTCTGTGGAATTCACTGCCTGGGTGGAGGCCAGTTCTCTGGATACTTTCAAGAGAGAGCTAGATAGGGCTCTTAAAGATAGTGGAGTCAGGGGGATATGGGGAGAAGGCAGGAATGGGGTACTGATTGTTGATGATCAGCCATGATCACATTGAATGGAGGTGCTGGCTCGAAGGGCTGAATGGCCTCCTCCTGCACCTATTGTCTATTGTCTATTGTCTTTCCTGGTTACCTACTTACAACCCATTACTTGGCCAATAAACCTATTTATTTACTTACTTAACATTGGGAAATAAGCAAAATGAAGAAGGGTCTCGACCCAAAACGTCGCCCATTCCTTCTCTCCAGAGATGCTGTCTGTCCCGCTGAGTTACTCCAGCATTTTGTGTCAACCTTGGGAAAGAAATACTGGGCTTCTAGTTCATGCCCTGATCATGAATAAGGAATAAATTGCAAATAGCTTATTGAGAAAAAAGAATAATATATGGCAACATAAGCAGATAGAGTGGGAATGAAGATATATATATTGTATATCTTCATAAAGAAGATTGGCTTCATCAGTAGGGATCTTGAGTTGAAGAGTAAAGGGCCTGTCCCACCAGCATGCGATTGCATGCGTCTAGCACGACCAAACGTGGTGGCTTGAGGCGTACGGCCTCGCGGGACCGGTCCCACTTTCAACCGCGGAGACGTCTGGAGATGTGCGGGGCTGGTCCCGACATCATACTCACTAATCAGCTGGGCAGGAGATGGGCCGACGGAGTTTGGACGTCGCACGGCGTCGGGCGGTGACGTCATCACGCAAATGCACGGCGGGCGGTGACGTCATCGCGCAATGCCACGCGGGCGTACGCCGTCAAGACGCTGCGTACGGCGTCAAGACGCTGTGTACGACGTCGAAACGCTGCGTACACCCGTCGAGGCGCTGCGTACGGCCTCGATGCGGCTGCGGGCCGACAGGACGTTGTCGCGCGGAATTTTCGGGCAGTGCAAGATTTTTGGAGCCCCGCACGATGTCGGGACCAGACCCCACACAACTCCATACGCCTCCGGCGATCGAAGTGGGACCGGCCCCGCGAGGCCGTATGCCTCAAGCGACCACGTTTGGTCGCGCTAGACGCATGCTATCACATGCTGGTGGGGCAGGCCCTTTAGTAGTCATGTGCAGCTTTATAGGATTGAGTATGGAAGTTCGGAGGTCATGTTGCAGTTGCATAAGACGTTGAAACAAAATAAGTTTTGCATACAGTGAAATAAGTGGTATTTTGGATCAAAGGAGCTTAAAGGTCACATGAAGTCACAAGAGTTTGAGGTCACATTGTTTCACAAGTATGATCTGAGCAAGGCTTTCAAAAACAAGTTAGCGGCTCAGTTCTTGATCAGTATGGGTGTCAGAGGTTATGGGGCATGGGATTAGGAGGGAGAGATAGATCATCCATGATTGAATGGCGGAGTAGACTCGATGGGCCAAATGGCCGAATTCTGCTCCTATGATTTATGAACTTATGAATATAATTTCATCAAGTGAAATATCATGTTCTCAGTTACAGTTTAGTTTATTGTCACGTGTACCGAGGTACAGTGAAAAGCTTTTGTTGCATCTAACCAGTCAGCGGAAAGACAATACGTGATTACAATCGAGCCATTTACAGTGTACAGATACATGATCAGAGAATAACGTTTAGTGCTGGGTAAAGCCAGCAAATTCCGATCAAAGATAGTCTGAGGGTCACCGATGAGGTAGTAGTTATCTAGGACTGCTCACTGGTTGTGGTAGGATGGTTCAGTTGCCCGATAACAGCTGGGAAGAAACTGTCTCTAAATCTGGAGGTGTGCGTTTTCACACTTCTGTACCTTTTGTCCGATGGGAGAGGGGAGAAGAAGGAGTGGCCAGGGTGCGACAGGATAATCCGAGATTACTCTCCAGAGATACTGCATGATCTGCTGAGTTACTCCAGCACTTTGTGTCTTTTCTTTCATTTCTAATATGGCAGGATTGGAGTGACTGGGCTGCGTACTGTAATCCCTTTGGTCTCTGGGCACGCTAGAGGCAGGAAACATGTTCCCGATGTTGGGGGAGTCCAGAACCAGGGCCACGGTTTAAGAATAAGTAGTAAGCCATTTAGAACGGAGACGAGGAAACACTTTTTCTCACAGAGAGTGGTGAGTCTGTGGAATTCTCTGCCTCAGAGGGCGGTGGAGGCAGGTTCTCTGGATGCTTTCAAGAGAGAGCTAGATAGGGCTCTTAAAAATAGCGGAGTCAGGGGATATGGGGAGAAGGCAGGAACGGGGTACTGATTGGGGATGATCAGCCATGATCACATTGAATGACACTCCTGCACCTATTGTCTATTGTCTATTGTCCTGCACCTATTTTCTATGTTTCTAACAAGAAATGCTACCTAATCATGGTCTTCAGAGATACAGCCTGACCCGCTGAGTTATTTAACAGTTGTTTTTGCATAAATCAGCATCTGCAGTTCCTTGCATCTCATATTTTACTTCTTCTTAACCAAAGGTTTTGTTTACTGATCTTTATCAGTGTTACATTTTTATCTTCATCAGAAGTCGCAGATATGGTTCTCATACAGTTATAGTCTTAAGAGTTATTCCCTTATCATGTATCTGTACATTGAAAATGGCTCGATTGTAATCATGTATTTAGTTTAGTGTATATATCTCTAAACTAAACTAGTTTAGTGTAGTTTAGTTTAGAGATACAGCACGGAAACAGGCCCTTTCGGCCTACCGCGCTGACCAGCGATCCCCGCACATTAACACTATCCTACACACACTGGGGACAATTTTTACATTTACCAAGCCAGTTAACCGACAAACCTTTTTTTAATTTTAAAATTTTTATTTATTTATTTTTTAATTTAATTTTTTTAATTAGAAGTACGGTAAGTTACAATAATACACAACACATATGTCTTAATACATTTTTTGTACCGCTTCATTTTTTGAGCTTTAAGAAAAAGATAGAAGTATAGGAAGTAAGGAAAGTGCGCAAGAGTCGTGAAGGTGCAGGAGAGTGTTGAGAAAAGAAAGCCCCTTAGAAAAGAAGTTAGAGATGGAAGTAAAGAAAGAAAGTAGACCCTAGAAAAGCAGGAAAAAGAAAGGAGAAACAATCGCTCTATTATAACATTAAACTCCGCAGAAAGGGGACTACCAACCAAGTCTGTTTTTGTTGTTGTTGCCAGATCCTGGTACCATTTATTTATTTATTTATTTATTTTTTAAATTACTATTGCACCTCATGCTTGTAATAGTTCCAAAAACGTAGACCACGTCTTTTGGAAGTGGTCTGCTTTGCCTGCTTAGAGGAATCTCATCTCTTCCAGATGTAGTGTTTCAAACATATTTGATATCCACATTTTTATTGTTGGTGTGGGCGCGTTTTTCCAGAATTTAAGTATGAGCTTTTTTTCCCATTATTAGCCCGTAATTGAGTAAATTCTTCTGAAACACGTTTAGTTCAGGGTTACCTTCCGATATTCCGACAAACCTGTACGTCTTTGGAGTGTGGGAGGAAACCGAAGATCTCGGAGAAAACCCACGCAGGTCACGGGGAGAATGTACAAACTCCGTACAGACAACACCCGTAGTCGGGATCAAACTGGTGTCTCTGGCGCTGAATTCGCTGTAAGTCAGCAACTCTACCGCTGCGCCACCGTGACCGCCCATTGTCGTTCCATTGGCTGGTTCGCACGCCACAAAAAGCTGTTCACTGTGCCTTGGTACACGTGATAATAAACTGAACTGAACAGCGTGGAAACAGCCTCTTTGGCCCAACTTGCCCACACCGACCAACATGTCCCAGCTACACTAGTCCCACCTGCCTGCGTTTGGCCCATATCCCTCCAAACCTGTCCGCGTACCTGCCTCATTGTTTCTTAAAGATTCAAGATTCACGAATCAAGAGAGTTTATTGTCATGTGTCCCGGATAGGACAATGAAATTCTTGCTTTGCATCAGCACAACAGAACATAGTAGGCATTGACTACAGAACAGATCAGTGTGTCCATATACCATTATACAGGGCTGCCAACTCTCACGCTTTGAGCGTGAGACTCACGCCCTCAAGCAAACTCTCACGCCCTCACGCTCATCAGAAATTTCTCACGCTCAGTGGTGAGAAATTTTGTGATCAACAAAAATGTCAAAACTCGGATAAACTGCATGGTCCGCGGGTGTTGGAGAGCAGGGGCTGCGGGAGGGATGGGAGCAGAACCAGCGGCTGGAACAGATGCGGGGAGCCGGAACGGACAAGTGTTTGCCGGGGCCGGCATGTCGCTCGCTGCAGCTCTGGCCATGGAGCAGCTCCGGACAGTGCAAGTCCCGGGAGTCAGAGGCGTCGGAAGCGTCGCGCCGCTGCCGCGAGAGTCTCTGTGCCGAAGGGACAGACTCTCAAAGGGAGGTGGAGAGAGACAGAGGGGAAGGAGACAGGGAGACAGTGGGGAGAGAGAGGGGGGGGGTGAGAGTAGAGATAGGGGAGAGACAGGGGGGGAGTGAATGGAGAGGGAGAGGGGGGGGAGAGAGGTAGGGGAGAGTGAGGTGGGAGAGGGGGGGATGTGAGAGAGGGGTGAGATGGGAGAAAGAGGGAAGAGAGAGAGGGGGAAGAGGGGGAGAGGGGGAAAGAGAGAAACGGGGAAAGAGAGAGATAGGGAGGCAAAGAAAAAGAGATAGAGACAGAGGAGAAAGAGAGGAGAGAGAGGGGAGAGGGCAAGGGGAAGAGTGAGGTAGGAGGGAGAAATAGGGAAGAGAGGAGGAGAGAGGGGGGAAGAGAGAGAGGTGAGAGGAGAGACAGAGAGAGAGGGGAAAGAGAGAGGGGAGAGTGTGTGGAGAGGGAGAGAGAGAGGGAGATAGAGAGGGAGGGAGAAAGAGGTTGGGGGAAGCGAGGGGGAGAGAGAGGAGAGAGAGGGGGGAGAGAGAAGAGGGGGAGAGAGAGAAGAAAGAGAGGGGGAGAGAGAGAGGGGGAGAGAGAGTTAGGGGAAAGAGAGGGGAGAGAGAGGGGAAAGAGAGGGGAGAGAGAGGGACAAGAGAGAGGGGGAGGAGTAAGGTGGGAGGGAGAGAAAGGGGGGGAGAGAGGGGGGAAAGAGAGGGGTGAGAGGCCCGGGACCGTTGGGGACAGCGGAGGAGGGTCAGGGCGGTGAGTACTTGAATCGGGCACGGGGCTTGTTCTCACAGAGACCCGGGACCGTTGGAGACAGCGGTGGAGGGTCAGGGCTTACCAAATCCCGTAACGTTCCACACTCCATAGGGAGGGTTTCTGGGGAAGCCGCTGATTGGTGGAAGCAGACTAGAGGAAGCAGCTGATTGGGTGCGCCTTCAGGTTAGCATTTTAGCTTTATGGTTAAAGGTTCAGTGCTTTAGTAGAGGTAAAGTGGGCTACGGGTACAGTGGGCTAAGGGTACAGTGGGCTAAAGGTACAGTGCTTTTTGTTTATATAATAAAGGTACAGTTTAAAGGGCAAGAGGGAGCAGTTGTTGTGAGTCAGATACCTGCTGATTTCTCCCAGCAGTTTCTATTGTATTGTACTGGTATCGGATCCAGGGTAAGGTGAGAGAATGACAGTCAGAGCAGTGTACTGTTCTGGATGTCAGATGTGGGAGGTCATGGTGTCGGATGGCCCTCCAGACGTCCACATCTGCACCAGGTGCAGAGAGATGGGGCTCCTAAGGGACCGTATTAGGTTCCTGGAGCAGCAGCTCGATGACCTCTGTCTTGTCAGGGAGAGTGACGAGGTCATAGAGGGGAGTTACAGGGAGGTGGTCACTCCAAAACCACAGGAGAGAGACATATGGGTCACGCTAAGGAAGGGCAAGGGGCAGAGGCAGGAACGAGGGAGTACTCCAATGTCGGTACACCTTGCAAATAAGTACTCCTGTTTGAGTACGGATGAGGATGACAGCCTGCCCGGGAGTAGCAACAGCGGACGGGCCTCCAGCACAGAGACCGGCACTGTTACTCCGAAAGGTAGGGAAAAAAAGAAGAGGGCAATAGTAATTGGGGACTCTATTGTTAGGGGGTCGGATAGGCGTTTCTGTGGACGCAGTCGGGAGACCAGGATGGTGGTCTGCCTCCCTGGTGCCAAGGTCTCGGACGTGTCTCAACGCATCCAAGATATCCTGAAATCAGAGGGAGAGGAGCCTGAGGTCGTGGTACATATTGGTACAAATGACATAGGTAAAAAAAGTGAAGAGGTCTTGAAGGGAGGATTTAGGGTGTTGGGAGGAGAGTTAAGGAAAAGGACCAAAAAGGTAGCAATCTCAGGATTACTGCCTGTACCACGCGACAGTGAGAGTAAGAATGGAGCGAGGTGGAGGATAAATGCGTGGCTGAAAGACTGGTGCAGAGGGCAGGGATTCAAGTTTCTGGATCATTGGGACTTCTTTTGGGGAAGGTGGGACCTGTACAGAGAGGATGGGTTGCACTTGAACCCGAGGGGGACCAACATCCTGGCGGGGAAATTTGCAAAGGTCACTGGGGGGACTTTAAACTAGAATGGTTGGGGCGAGGGACTCAAATAGAGAAAGCTAATAGACCGAATGGGAGGCAGGAAGCAGAAAAGGGAAGCACTCGGACACAAGAGGAGAAAGAAACAAAAGGAAATAAACAGAGAAGAAGAGACGGGGGGTTTCTTAAATGTGCATATTTTAATGCTAGGAGCATTGTAAGAAAGGTGGATGGGCTTAGAGTCTGGATAGACACATGGAAGTATGATGTGTTCAAAAGGGAACTGCAGATGCTGGAATATCGAAGGTACACAAAATTGCTGGAGGAACTCAGCGGGTGCAGCAGCATCTATGGAGCAAAGGAAATAGGCGACGTTTCGGGCCGAAACCCTTCTTCAGACTGATAGGGGGTGGGGAAAGAAAGAAGGACAAAGGGAGGAGGAGGAGGAGCCCGAGGGCGGGCGGATGGGAGGAGACAGCTAGAGGGTGAAGGAAGGGGAGGGGGGGAGGGGACAGCACGGGCTAGCCAAATTGGGAGAATTCAATGTTGATGCCAAGGGGACGCAAGGACCCCAGACGTAGCACCTCAAACAGCACCTCATATTCCGTCTGGGGTCCTTGCGTCCCCTTGGCATCAACATTGAATTCTCCCAATTTGGCTAGCCCGTGCTGTCCCCTCCCCCCCTCCCCTTCCTTCACCCTCTAGCTGTCTCCTCCCATCCGCCCGCCCTCGGGCTCCTCCTCCTCCTCCCTTTGTCCTTCTTTCTTTCCCCACCCCCTATCAGTCTGAAGAAGGGTTTCGGCCCGAAACGTCGCCTATTTCCTTCGCTCCATAGATGCTGCTGCACCCGCTGAGTTCCTCCAGCAATTTTGTGTACCATGGAAGTATGATGTTGTGGCGATCAGTGAAACATGGTTGCAGGAGGGCTGTGATTGGAAACTAAAAATTCCAGGATTTCGTTGCTTTAGGTGTGATAGAATTGGAGGGGCAAGAGGTGGTGGTGTTGCATTGCTAGTCAGGGAAGATATTACAGCAGTGCTTTGGAAGGATAGATTGGAGGGCTCATCTAGGGAGGCTAGGGAAGCGGAAAATCAAAATGTGACAGGAGGATCCAGAATGTGTGAAGATAAAGCTCTAGATGTAAAAAGGGCAAAAACGGAAAGGAAGGGTAGTAAAAATCATCTGAAAGTGCTTTATCTAAATGCACGGAGTATTCGAAATAAGATAGATGAATTAACGGTGCAATTAAGTATATATGGTTATGATATCGTGGCCATTACGGAGACATGGCTGCAAGGGGATCAGGACTGGGAGTTAAATATAGAGGGGTACTCGACAATTAGAAAAGATAGACAGGAAAGGAAGGGAGGAGGGGTGGCCCTTTTAATAAGGGAGGGAATAACGGCAATAGAGAGGAAGGATATTGCGTTGAAGGATCAGGATAGTGAAACAGCTTGGGTACAGATAGAGAATAACAAGGGGAAAAAAACACTAGTGGGTGTAATTTATAGACCTCCAAATAGCTGTGACGCTGTTAGTCAGAACATAAATCTGCAAATAGTTGACGCATGTAAAAAGGGAACTGCTGTAATCATGGGGGACTTCAATTTTCATATTAATTGGGCAAACCAAACTGGGCAGGGTAGACTAGAGGAAGAGTTTATAGAATGTATTAGAGACGGGTTCCTAGAACAGTATGTCACAGAACCGACAAGGGGGGAGGCAATCTTGGATCTGGTCCTGTGTAATGAAGCAGGATTGATTAAAAATGTCATAGTTAGGGACTCGTTGGGAACAAGTGACCACAATATGGTCGAATTCCATATTCAAATAGAAGGGGAGCAGGTTGAAACTCAGGCTAGGGTGCTTAGTCTAAATAAGGGGGATTATGAAGGTATGAGGACTGAGCTGATCAAAGTTGACTGGGATAGCAGACTCAAGAATAAGACGGTACATGAGCAGTGGTGTACGTTTAAGGATCTACTGTATAACCTTCAAGAAAAATTTATTCCTATGAAGAAAAAAAGGGGTAAGGGTAAGAACAGTCAGCCATGGCTCAGTAAAACTATAAAGGATAGTATTCGGCTGAAGGCAAGGGCATATAAGGTAGCCAGAGATAGTGGGAGGGTAGAGGATTGGGAAGCATTTAAAGGTCAGCAAAGAATAACTAAGAGATTAATTAAGACGGGGAAAATAGACTATGAAAGGAATTTAGCGAACAACATAAAAACTAATAGTAAGAGTTTTTATAGCTATATAAGAAGAAAAAGGGTGGCTAAGGTGAACGTTGGTCCATTGGAGGGTGAGACTGGAGAGTTGTTGGTGGGGAACATGGAAATGGCAAAGGCATTAAACGAGTATTTTGTATCAGTCTTCACTATAGAAGACACAAAAGATATTCCAACGCTGGATAAACAGGGGGCGGTAGGAATGGAGGAGCTAAATACTATTAAGATCACCAAGGAGGTGGTATTAGGGAAATTAATGAGACTGAAGGAGGATAAATCCCCTGGGCCTGATGGATTACATCCAAGGGTCTTGAGGGAGATAGCGGTGGGGATTGTGGATGCATTGGTGATAATTTTCCAAAACTCCCTGGAGGCAGGAACGGTCCCAGTGGATTGGAAAATGGCCAATGTAACACCTATATTTAAAAAAGGAAGTAGACAGAAGGCGGGTAACTATAGACCGGTTAGTCTAACATCGATGGTGGGTAAAATGTTAGAGACAATTATTAAAGAAACACTAACGGGGCACTTGGATAAACATGACTTCATCGGACAGAACCAGCATGGTTTTGTGAAGGGGAAATCCTGTTTAACGAATCTGCTCGAATTCTTTGAGGAAGTAACAACCCGGGTGGATAAAGGGGAACCGGTGGATGTGGTGTACTTGGACTTCCAAAAGGCTTTTGACAAGGTGCCACATAAGAGACTATTGCTAAAAATAAAAAATTATGGGATTGGGGGTAATATATTAGCATGGGTAGAGGATTGGCTGACAAATAGGAAGCAGAGAGTGGGGATAAATGGTTCATACTCGGGATGGCAACCGGTAACTAGCGGGGTTCCGCAAGGGTCGGTGCTGGGACCCCAGTTGTTCACAATTTATATAAATGATTTGGAGGAGGGAACCAAGTGTAATATATCAAAATTTGCGGACGATACAAAAATGGGAGGAAAAGTTGGGGATGAGGAGGATAGGAAGAGTCTGCAAATGGATATAGATAAGCTAGGTGAGTGGGCAACAACTTGGCAGATGAAATTTAATACTAATAAATGTGAAGTCATTCACTTTGGGAAAAAAAATGATAGGGCAAGTTATTTTCTAAATGAGGAGGAGCTGTGTTGTAATGCAACGCAAAGGGATCTAGGGGTATTAGTACATGAATCACTAAAGGTCAGTATGCAGGTGCAGCAAGCAATCAGGAAGGCCAATGGAGTTTTGGCCTTTATTGCTAGGGGGATTGAGTATAAAAACACGGAGGTCTTGCTGCAGCTGTACACAGTATTAGTGAGACCACATTTGGAATACTGTGTACAGTTCTGGGGTCCATACTTAAGGAAGGATGTACTAGCCCTGGAGGCAGTGCAGCGAAGGTTTACAAGATTGATTCCTGCAATGAGGGGATTGACATATGAGGAAAGGTTAAGTAAGCTGGAGCTCTACTCTTTGGAGTTTAGGAGAATGAGAGGCGATCTCATTGAAACATATAAGATCGTGAGGGGCCTTGATCGGGTGGATGCACCGAGGATGTTCCCAATGATCGGGGAAACTAGAACTAGGGGACATAGTTGCAGAATAAGGGGGGGCTCTTTTAAAACTGAGATGAGGAAGAACTTCTTCACCAAGAGGGTGGTTAATTTATGGAATTCACTGCCCCAGGGAGCAGTGGAAGCAGAAACGTTAAATATGTTTAAGTCTAGAATAGATGGTTTTTTAGCTGCCGAGGGGATAAGGGGCTACGGGGAGAGGGCAGGGATATGGACCTAGGTATGGTTAGTATAGTAAGACCTGAGTGATCTCCTGGACAAGTGTCGATCGCCTGGATTGGGGTCGGAGAGGAATTTCCCGGATTTTTTTTCCCGAATTGGACCTGGGTTTTTATCCGTTTTTTTGCCTCCCCCAGGAGATCACGCGGTTCTTGGGGTGGAGAGGGGTGATAGCGGTATGAAGGGGAGGGTAGTGTCTTGTGTTCTGTGTCTTGAGTCTACTGTTTGTGGGTAAGTGTGTCTGTTTAGTGTTCAGCCATGAGCGAATGGCGGTGCGGGCTCGACGGACCTGGTGGTCTACTCTCGCACCTACTTTCTATGTTTCTATGTTTCTAAGAGAGGGGGGAGAGAGAGAGGGGGGGAGAGAGAAGGGAGGGAAGGGGAGAGTGAGAGGGGGAGACAGGGAAGAGAGAGGGGGTGAGAGGAGAGACAGAGAGGGAGAGAGGAGAGAGAGAGAGGGGAAAGAGAGGGGGAGGGGAGAGATAGAGGGGGAGAGAGAGAGGGGGGGTTTGAGAGGAGAGAGAGCGGAAGAGAGAGAGTCTCTGTGTCGAATTTGCCCAGGTGACCGGCATGGATCAGGCTGCAGCTCGGTGCATCCTGGAGGACAACCAGTGGCTGCTGGAAGTAAGTACCAAGCACTGGATAGAAACGGTGGAAGGTAGTGGACTTCAAATGGGGGTGGTTGGAGAAAGCATCCTGCTTGCCTGCTAGATTTTCACTTACTGTAACTGCAGGAAAAATGTTCCCGATGTTGGGGGCGTTCAGAACCATGGGTCACAGTTTAAGAATAAAGGGGGGGGCAGTTAGGACTGAGATGAGGACAAACTTTCTTCACGTAGAGAGTTGTGAATCTGTGGAATTCTCTGCCACAGAAGGCAGTGCAGGCCAATTCACTGGATGTTTTCAAGAGAGAGTTACATTTAGTTCTTGGCGCTAATGACATCAAGGGATATGGGGAAAAAACAGGAAAGAGGTACTGATTTTAGATGAATAGCCATGATCATATTGAATGGCAGTGCTGGCTCGAAGGGCCGAATGGCCTATTCCTGCACCTATTTTCTATGTTTCTATGCTTGAGTTTATGGCAATAAAACTCGATCACTTGATTTTGAAGCATTCATGCATGGTGGAGGTATAATGTAGTCATAGAGTGATACAGTGTGAAAACAGGCCCTTCGACGCAACTTGCCCACAGCCGCCAACATGTCCCAGCTATGCTACCTGCTTTTGGTCCATACCTCCAAACCTGTCCTATCCATGTATCAGTCTAACTTTTTCTTAAATGATGGGATGGTCCCTGCCTCAACTACCTCCTCTGGCAGCTTGTTCCATACACCCATCTCCCTTTGTGTGGATAAAGTTACCCCTTTAAAAGGTACCTCTTAAAAATACTTCATACAAAAAACATTGAAATCATACTTCTACAGTGCACTAAAACATGATTTTAATACATCAAATTTCTAAAAGTTCCTACCCTTCTTCCACATCCTCTCCCCACTCGGTTGCTCCACTCCCTCACCGGGTACCCCCAAGGCCAGTGATCAGTGATCGCACAGCCACCCCCCTTTCAAAAACGCTCCAATCCAATTTAAAGCATATATATTGCATTCAAGTGTAAGTTATAAGACTCGCTGTAGTACAATATACAATTGTGCACCATATTGCACAATTTCAAGCTGAAAAATGAAAATCCATTCTCGTAATATCCATGGCATATATCCCTGGTCTATAGATAATTATATAATAAAATAAATCCCATTTAATCATTCAACAGAAGCAGGAGAGAAGTTAAACAGGAGGAGGGCCAAAAGAGATCCAGAATTGTCCTTGCTTAATCAGATTAAAAAGATCAAGGACAAGTGGGGGAGTTTCAGCATGGAGACAGAGAAAGTTGGCAGGGTAATGAACAATTAGTTTGCATCAGTATTCAGCAAGGAGGAAATAAGGTCATAAGTGATAGGGGTAGATTTCAGCCGTTCGGCCCATCAAGTCTACTCCACCATTCGATCATGGCTGATCTATCTCTCCCTCCCAACCCCATTCTCCTGCCTTCTCCCCATAACCCCTGACACCCGTACTTATTAAAAATCTATCTATCTCTGCCTTAAAAATAACCACTGACTTGGCCTCTACAGCCTTCTGTGGCAAAGAATTCCACAGATTCACCACCACCTCACTAAAGAAATTTCTCCTCATCTCCTTCCTAAAAGAACGTCCTTTAATTCTGAAGCTATCACTCTCCCACTATTGGAAACATCCTATCCACATCCACTATATCCAGGCCTTTCACTATTCGGTAAGTTTTAAAGAGGTTCCCCTCTCATCCTTCTAAACTCCAGCGAGTACAGGCCCAGTGCCGACAAACGTTCATCATAGGTTAACCTACTCATTCCTGGGATCGTTCTTGTAAACCTCCTCTGGGCTTTGTCAAGAGCCAGCACATCCTTCCTCAGATATGGAAGATAGCGAGTACAGAGGGCTGTTTGCTGGTGTTTTAGGGCAGGTTGATATCAAGTATGAAGAGGAGTTGAGTCTCATGGGAACCTAGAGGTGGATAAAATCCCAATATTGTATACTGGTACTCTATGTCGTCAGAGCGTTTGACGGCACTGGGCCTGTACTCACTGGGCCTGTACTCACTGGGCCTGTACTCACTGGGCCTGTACTCACTGGGCCTGTACTCACTGGGCCTGTACACCCTGGGCCTGTACTCACTGGGCCTGTACTCACTGGGCCTGTACTCACTGGGCCTGTACTCACTGGGCCTGTACAACCTGGGCCTGTACTCACTGGGCCTGTACTCACTGGGCCTGTACTCACTGGGCCTGTACTCACTGGGCCTGTACTCACTGGGCCTGTACTCACTGGGCCTGTACTCACTGGGCCTGTACTCACTGGGCCTGTACTCACTGGGCCTGTACTTACTGGGCCTGTACTCACTGGGCCTGTACTCACTGGGCCTGTACTCACTGGGCCTGTACTCACTGGGCCTGTACTCACTGGGCCTGTACTCACTGGGCCTGTACAACCTGGGCCTGTACTCACTGGGCCTGTACTCACTGGGCCTGTACTCACTGGGCCTGTACTCACTGGGCCTGTACTCACTGGGCCTGTACTCACTGGGCCTGTACTCACTGGGCCTGTACTCACTGGGCCTGTACTCACTGGGCTTATACTCACTGGGCCTGTACAACCTGGGCCTGTATTCACTGGGCCTATACTCACTGGGCCTGTACTCACTGGGCCTGTACTCACTGGGCCTGTACTCACTGGGCCTGTACTCACTGGGCCTGTACTCACTGGGCCTGTACTCACTGGGCCTATACTCACTGGGCCTATACTCACTGGGCCTGTACTCACTGGGCCTGTACAACCTGGGCCTGTACTCACTGTGCCTGTACTCACTGGGCCTGTACTCACTGGGCCTGTACTCACTGGGCCTGTACTCACTGGGCCTGTACTCACTGGGCCTGTACTCACTGGGCCTGTACAACCTGGGCCTGTACTCACTGCGCCTGTACTCACTGGGCCTGTACTCACTGGGCCTGTAATCACTGGACCTCTACTCACTGGGCCTGTACTCACTGGGACTGTACAACCTGGGCCTGTACTCACTGGGCCTGTATTCACTGGGCCTGTACTCACTGGGCCTGTATTCACTGGGCCTGTTCAACCTGGACCTGTATTCGCTGGACCTGTATTCGCTGGGCCTGTATTCGCTGGGCCTGTACTCACTGGGCCTGTACAACCTGGGCCTGTACTCACTGGGCCTGTACTCACTGGGCCTATACTCACTAGGCCTGTACTCACTGGGCCTGTACTCACTGGGCCTGTACAACCTGGGCCTGTACTCACTGCGCCTGTACTCACTGGGCCTGTACTCACTGGGCCTGTAATCACTGGACCTCTACTCACTGGGCCTGTACTCACTGGGACTGTACAACCTGGGCCTGTACTCACTGGGCCTGTATTCACTGGGCCTGTACAACCTGGACCTGTATTCGCTGGACCTGTATTCGCTGGGCCTGTATTCGCTGGGCCTGTACTCACTGGGCCTGTACAACCTGGGCCTATACTCACTGGGCCTGTACTCACTGGGCCTGTAATCACTGGACCTCTACTCACTGGGCATGTACAACCTGGACCTGTATTCGCTGGACCTGTATTCGCTGGGCCTGTATTCGCTGGGCCTGTACTCACTGGGCCTGTACAACCTGGGCCTGTACTCACTGGGCCTGTACTCACTGGGCCTGTATTCACTGGACCTGTACAACCTGGGCCTGTATTCGCTGGACCTGTATTCGCTGGGCCTGTATTCGCTGGGCCTGTACTCACTGGGCCTGTATTCACTGGGCCTGTACAACCTGGACCTGTATTCGCTGGACCTGTATTCGCTGGGCCTGTATTCGCTGGGCCTGTACTCGCTGGAGTTTAGAACGATGAGGGGGGGACCTCATTGAAATTTTCCGACTAGTGAAAGGCCTGGATAGAGTAGATGTGGAGAGGGTGTTTCCACTAGTGGGAGAGTCTAGGACCAGAGGTCACAGCCTCAGAATATAATGACGTTCCTTTAGGAAAGAGATGAGGAGGAATTTCTTTAGTCAGAGCGTGGTGAATCTGTGGAACTCATTGCCACAGAAGGCTGTGGAGGCCAAGTCAGTGGATATTATTAAGGCAGAGGTAGATAGATTCTAGATTAGTATGGGTGTCAGGGGTTTGGCACATATGACGATAAAGCACTCTAGGCATTGATTTGAATGTATCTACCTCTTTGATGTCTCTCGGACTATCCTTGATTGGACTTTGCTAGCTTTATCTTGCACTAAACATTATTCCCTTATCATGTATCTATACACCGTAAATGGATCAAGAAGGGTTTCGGCCCGAAACGTTGCCTATTTCCTTCGCTCCATAGATGCTGCTGCACCCGCTGTGTTTCTCCAGCACTTTTGTGTACAATCGTAATCATGTATCGTCTTTCCGCTGACTGGTTTGCACGCAACAAAAGCTTTTCACTGTACCTCGGTTCACGTGACAATAAACTAAACTGAACCATAGGGAGAGGTTGAGTAGGCTTGGACTCTATTCCTTGGAGCGCAGGAGGATGAGGGGTGATCTTATAGAGGTGTATAAAATCATGAGAGGAATAGATCGGGTAGACACACAGTCTCTTGCCCAGAGCAGGGGAATCGAGGACCAGAGGACATAGGCTTAAGGTGAAGGGGAAAAGATTTAATAGGAATCTGAGGGGTATCTTTTTCACACAAAGGGCGGTGGGTGTGTGGAACAAGCTGCCAGAGGAGGTAGTTGAGGCTGGGACTATCCCATCGTTTAAGAAACAGTTAGACAGGTACATGGGCAGGTCAGGTTTGGAGGGTTATGGACCAAAGCGGGCAGGTGGGACTAGTGTAGCTGGGGCATGTTGGGCCGAAGGGCCTGTTTCCACATTGTTTCTCGGTGTAACCTGTTTCCGATGTTGGGGGAGTCCAGAACCAGGGGCCACAGTTTAAGAATAAGGGGTAAGCCATTTAGAACGGAGACGAGGAAACACTTTTTCACACAGAGAGTTGTGAGTCTGTGGAATTCTCTGTCTCAGAGGACGGTGGAGGCGGGTTCTCTGGATGCTTTCAAGAGAGAGCTAGATAGGGCTCTTAAGAATAGCGGAGTCGGGGGATATGGGGAGAAGGCAGGAACGGGGTACAGATTGGGGATGATAAGCCATAATCACATTGAATGGCGGTGCTGGCTCGAAGGGCCAAATGGCCTACTCCTGCACCTATTGTCTATTGCCTATTGTATCACTCCATGACTGTGACTATCTGAACTGAACAAGTTCTATGGGATTGACCTCCTAGTTCTATTTGTAATGTTCCTCCAGTACAGTATGTTCTTGCGTACGGACTCCATGGTGGTTTTCTGTCTAAGTGCCACGCACTCTGTGTATTGCACCTCATTGCCAGCAGACTGGGTTGACCACATATGGAGCACCTCCTCCCTGATGCCTCCACACACTGCGTTAAGGCTGACTGACAAGCGGACAGCGAACAACTTTGCCCCGCGGCAGGTGGACTGATCTCACCTGGCAGTCACGGTGGCACAGCGGTAGAGTTGCTGCCTTACAGCAAAATGCAGCGCCAGAGATCCGGGTTCGATCCCGACTACGGGTGCTGTCTGTACGGAGTTTATACGTTCTCCCCGTGATCTGCGAGGGTTTTCTCCGAGATCTTCGGTTTCCTCCCGCACTCCAAAGACGTACAGGTTTGTAGGTTAATTGGATTGATTATTTGGCTTGATAAAAATGTAAAAATTGTCCAAGTGGGCGATATGCAGAGTACTGCCCTGCCGACTACAACATTCAGAAGGTTCAGAAGGTTCACCTGGCCCCTTGGACAAAACTCACCATCCTCCTTCCAGTGAAGCTACAGGAGCCTGAAAACTGTGACGTCCAGGTTCAAGGAACAGCTTCTTCCCTGCAGCCATCAGGCTATTAAACACAACAACCTCAAATAAGTTCTGAACTACATAGACTTGGAGGCATTGGGTTTGTCTCTTTGATCTATTATTGTTTGTTTTTATATATATATACTAGACCAAGTGGGACCCGTTGGGTCCCGTCCCCTCAACGCGCAGTTGCGGTGCGGGCGGCCTGCGGCGTCACATACACACTAACCACCTCCCACACACACACACTAACCACCCCCTTTGATATTATATTAATATTATTCATTCGCTCCTTTTACCCCATCCCCCGCCCTATCCACTCACACATAGCCCCCAACTCGCAGGCGCGGCTAGAGAGGGAGAGGGAGGGGGTAGAGAGCGTGAAGGCAGAGGGCAGAGGGCAGAGGAGCAGAGGGCAGGGGGTGAGGGCAGAGGGGAAGAGGGCAGAGAGCAGAGGGCAGAGGGCAGAGGCAGAGGGCAGAGGGCAGAGGGCAGAGGGCAGAGG